>NC_135391.1:2535000-2655000 GCF_051989625.1 Stigmatopora argus
TCTGTCCCATGCTGAATGAGTAGGACTCAAAACGTCCTGAATAAATAAGAATAGATAAGAATTACAATGTATTTGCACCACTCAAAATAGAAAAATATTAATAAGAGCTATTGATGAAGTCAGTTTCTCAAATTTGCAGTACCTCATGAGAAAAAACTTGCTTCTGCAAATCCTGGGGCTCAAAATCTTTAGAGAAAAAAAATGGTAACAAAACTTTAGCATGGAAACAAAATGGTAACAAAACTTTAGCATGGAAACAAAATGGTAACAAAACTTTAGCATGGAAACAAAATGGTAACAAAACTTTAGCATGAAAACAAAATGGTAACAAAACTTTAGCATGGAAACAAAATGGTAACAAAACTTTAGCATGGAAACAAAATGGTAACAAAACTTTAGCATGGAAACAAAATGGTAACAAAACTTTAGCATGGAAACAAAATGGTAACAAAACGGTAACAAAACTTTAGCATGAAAAAAAATGGTAACAAAACATTAGCATGGAAAAAAAATTGTAATAAAACTTTAGCATGAAAAAAATGGTAACAAAACTAGCATGAAAAAAATGGTAACAAAAGTTTTGCATGAAAAAAAAATTACAGTTTATCTAAAAGCCCATTGTATTTTCTTACCAAGTTGGCTGAGGCTAGCTGAAGCTGACCAACACGCGGCTTCACCTTTCAACCTTCGCCATCGTTTCCAGCAAGCGTCAGACAAAAATGTGTACGGGCTTACCTATAATTCATTTTAAAAAATACACGGAGGACAAAAGATTCAAGATGTTTTCAATTTTTGGCTTAAGAAGACATATTAGGAAACACACACTTACGTCGTCTTGGCTGTTTTCTTGTATTTTAACCGTCTTTCGATTTGGGCTTCTTGTTCTTCCGTTCAACTCGGATGACTTGGACCACTCTGCAAAATTTAGAACCACAAAGTGACTGAACATGTCGTTTTCAAACTTAAAACGGCTCACAAAATGTACCAAAAATTAGGCATAATCATGCAAAATGCTGAGCCAGAAATGAAAGCAAAAAAAATTAGAGTCAAATATTTTCCCCCAGTTTCCTCCAAAAAACGCCATATTGCAATACATGACAAAAGTACCTCTGCTTTTGTTCCAGCGTAACAACGTGTCATCTCTGAACGTTGGTTTAGCAGCGGGCCTGTTCAACGCTTCGTCAAGATAAGGAAACGAACACCGTCTTGGAATCAGGGACGTCCTGAAGAAAGTCATATTCTCCACACTGGATGACAACGATCTACAGTAGCCGTAAGGGTAGCCTCTTGACAAATGGGACGACCTTGGACATTTCCCCCCAGGTCTTTTCTGCCAACTAAATTGCCGATCACCCCGGCAGGTGCCATTTTCAAAAGAACGAGCAAAATGGCCGCCAGGTCTCAATCCTTCTAAATGAGAGAGATTTCCATGCGTCTGCTTTTTCTGATGTATTTCTTCATCATCTCCACTGCCTTCTTCTTCCTCCTCTTCCATGTCAATTTCCTCACAATTGGGGTACAGGTGTAGGTCACAGCTCCACGCTTTATGATGCCATGAGTCCAATCCTCTGTCCGAAGACATGTGAAGCGTCTGGTCACTGAAACCACTTCCAAGTCTGTGAAGGGGCAAAATTGTAGACAAGGATCCAGTTCGAGAAACACCAACACATGACTCGGATTGGTAGGCCTCGAGCGACTGAGATCCACATGAGAAAAAAAAGAAACAATATTCATCATTTAGTTAAAAAGACTGTCCATTCATTGTGACCATTTTCTTCTAAATACATATCGCCAAAAACCCTTTTTTCCCCCCAAAATGGAGATCCATTTTTCTTTTTGGAACAGTTGGTACGCTCCGTTGGAACAAACGAGGTACTAGCGTACCACTAAATGTACTCTTTTTTTCCGATAAATGTGCATGTGCCTTATCTATAGTAATACAGTATGCTAGATCACGGGTGTCAGACTCGGGTTGGTTCATGGACCGATTTTTGAACTAAAAACACAGAAAAAATTGGTTAAAAAATTACAATTATTGATTTAAAAAGGGGGAAAATCAGGAAATTTAATATACATCTATACTCTTCATTTTAATTTGATCCTAAAACAGAAAGTTGGCACTCATGATTTACTTTCCCGGGCCACACAATATGATGCGGCGGGCCAGATTTGGCCCCCGGGCCGCCACTTTAACACATGTGTGCTAGATTATTGTGTGGTGATCATTTCTAAAAGGATGAAATAGCATTTCACGCCAGATTTATGCTAACCGAAATAGCATCAACGCTAGCAGTATGAACGACACCATTTTTACTCTCTTCCTAAAGCCTTATTACATACAACACTTTTGTGGGCCGGACCATTTTAGATATATTTAGATTTTTTTTTATAAATGGATTAAAAGAACTGGATTAAAAGCCCTGAATATTCAGTTTTTTTTATAGATCTAAACAATGTTTATTTTAGCTTTTTTATATATATATTTTTTAGATTTTACAAAATGATTGATGTGCATCTCTTCTGCTCTGTTTCCACACAACAGTTTTTACTGTCAATCCATCAAAAAAAATATTATTTTTATTAACTTCAGATGGACCGCATATCACGACAAAGATTGCAACATACCTCTTTTTCCAACTCCGACGGCACGTGTCTAAGAGCGTAGCCTTTAATCAGCGAGGGCGGAGTGCTTTGGCAATGTTTGCTCCGCGGGAGGACGTGCCGGGACGTCTGGACCGATCTGGATTGAGCCAGGCGAGCTTCCTCTTGATGGAGGTTGTCGGAGGCGGACAGCAGGGTCAACGTGTCCACGGCAAGCGCCGACAAGTCCTGAAGTTGACCCAGCTCCGAGTCCAGCTTGGCGAGGCTGTCTTGGATGACGGCGGTTTTCTCCGAAACTTCGCCGACCATCGCGCGCATTTCTTCTGCTCTGTTTCCACACATACCAGGAAAAAAAATGAAGTTCTTGCACTGATGTTGCAGCTACAGTACTTTTTTTTTTTTCAAAAAACGTGTATTTTTATCCTCAATACAAGGTTCTTGTAGGGCACTAAGTCTAGTTTATAATTTGTACAAAACTGTTAAAAAAAGAATACTGTTATATTTTCATTAAAATGCAAGTATTTTATCGGTAAAAGAAACGGGAAAGGAATAAAAAAACAAAAACATGAGCAAGCGCTTGGGTAACTGTAAACAAGGGTGTCAGACTCGGATTGGTTCACGGGCCGCATTAACGTCAACTCGGTTTCACGTGGGCCGGACCATTTTAGATATAATGTTTAGATTTTTTTAATGAATGGATTAAAAGCCCTGAATATTCAGCTTTTTATAGATCTAAAACAATGTTTATTTGAGCTTTTTTTATATATTTTTAGATTTTACAAAATGATTTTTGAACAAAAACACTGACAAATTGATAAAAAAAATACAATTATTGATTTAAAAAGGGGGAAAATCAGGAAATTTAATATACATCTATACTCTTCATTTTAATTTGATCCTAAAACAGAAAGTCAGCACTCATGATTTACTTTCTTGGGCCGCACAAAATGATGCGGTAGGCCGGATTTGGCCCCTGGGCCGCCACTTTGACACCTGTGCTGTAAATTTTAAGGTATATTTTGTTTTTTTTCTGAAAATGACAGTAAACATTTTAATATTGCAACATTTTAAACTATAACGGACCACTCTTAATGGCAGTCAAACGTGCTAACTAACGAGCTATTGCAGACTAGCTGGAGAAATTGCTCTGGATGAAATTAAAGAGATACGAAAACTGAAAGGAATTAAATATACAAAAGTTATTTTTATATGCTAGTTTGTTGTTAATTTGATGATGACGGTGCTACGGTTTCCCTTTTTTTAACACTATAATTCTGACAGTGTTCTACCATAAATGTAAAAAAAAAAAATCATTATCATAGTAGAAATACTACCTATCAGCAGTGATTCTGATCCTGTTCATCTGACTGCTGTGAAGATCTCGATTCTTCTCATAGACGTACGCCTGGACGCATTTCTCTTCAAATTCATGGAGCTTCTTTCGGTCGCCATGGCCTAAATAGAGCTCTGGAAAAAGCAGAACAGAGAATTTAATAGTAATATTATTTATTTATATATTTATTCATGTATTTGTTTTTTAACTTACTTATTACCTATCTATTTATGTCTAAAATGCCTTTCCTATTTCTGCATCCTCACTCTTGCTACTGTGACAACGAAATTTCCCGAATACGGGATGAATAAAGTTATCCAATCCAATAACCACGCAATTATAAAAAAAATCAAATAATAGTATACTCACTAAGCCCAGAGCTTCTTTCATCTCCCTCCGGATTCCCATTGAGTTGCCTGTAAACGGCTTTCATAGCAAAAGTCAGGTGACTCAGGAGAATCAAAGGTGGAGGCAACCACGGTCTGTCCTGATAGGTCATGATGTAGCGGTAGCGGTTGTACTTCCACAACTTATTGGAAGTTGACGCCATATCGAAGTAGATGTTGCTGAAAAAGCAAAAGACAAACCTGAGCTGGCTTGACGCTCAAACTTTGAACGATGCTGGCGAAGTTACTCACTTGAAAAATGCGATGAGAATGTTGACCATGATGATGTACTGAAAAAACATGTAGACGGCTTGCAAAATTCCCGTCAGGAACGAAGCGGGGGCGCACGGGTGGCCATCGTCGCAAGCTGTGGGGGAAAAAAAAGTGAAAATGTGATGGAAACATTTGTAACGGAAATGTTATTTTAACTCAATGGCCGCCATTGACGGTGAAAAATGTCCGACCCATTTCAGCTCGACACTGTCTATTACCGTCAATGGAAGCTAAAGAGTTAAAGCCTTTTTTTAGGGCTACTAACGATCTATCTCCGAAGCGTAAACCTCGCCGTAGATCATCCAATAAGGCTGGAACACGACGTCGCGCGCTAAACTCCACGACGGTTTTTCATCTGGCGACAGGATGGCTTTTCTGGATACCCCGAAACTGAGCAGTACAATGGCCATCATCACCACAATAAAAAACATGTTAGAGGTCTGGATGGGGAAAAGAGAGGGGAAAATAAGTGACGTGAACTTTTGTTTTGAAATTTTGCAAACGTAAAAGTGCAGAAAAATGACCATTTTGGTGATCATGGTGAGGTAAGGCCCGGCATGTTGATTGACAGCCAGCAGATCCATGACCCTGACGAACCAAAATATAATGTCCAAGGAGTAGGCGATCCGTCCGGCTGTCCGGTACGGGTCGTCGTGCCAACGGAGGACCAGACCGAACAGGAAAAGTAGGATGGCAACAAAGTCAGATAAGTTCCAGTACTCGGAGAACCAAATCTTCAGCTTCTGACTCAGCTTCCTTGGCTCGGACATTAGCACCTGATAAAAGGGGTTTACACAAATACCAGTATTAATCATTCAAATAATTGTCCACATTCAATTAAGTAATAAAGTTGCTTGGTTTTCGCACCTCTCTAATTTTCTCCACTGCTGTAGTCAATATGTACCAAATGACGAACCACTCCTGGGGACTGGGTCGATCCTCCATCTTAACTAAGACGGTGTATGAGAATAACATCACGAAGGCTAGGTATGACATCTAAAAAAAAAAGATTAAAATGGACCGATTTTTAGCCGGAAAATGTCAAAAATACACCAAGCATTTGCTATACAGTGGTACCTCTACATACGAGCAGCTCTACATACGAGCACCTCTACATAAGAGGAAAATTGAGCAAATAATTATCTCTAGATACGAGAAACATTTTGAGATGCGAGAAAGCCAGGTGGCCAGGACATGAGAGGCCGTTGATCATTGTAGCGCACTGTCTTTTTTCCCGCATCTCTTTCGTGTATAACAGATATCTACGAGCACTGGGCGGAGCGATGCATTATCCTGTTTTTGGTTGATTTGTTTTTAGTTCATTTCAATGGGAAACGTTCGTTCGAGTTACGAGAAGATCGACATACGAGCTCAGTCCCGGAATGAATTAAGCTCGTATGTAGAGGTACCACTGTACTGCAGAAGTGAATATTTGCAGTTGATTATTCTTGATCAAAATGCACGACACCTACCGTATAGAACCAGAATTTAACAACCGGAGCTGTATAGAAGTCGTAGAATTTTCGGATCCAGGACACGCTATGCAAAGTGATTGGGGAAAAGCCTTTGGATCCTGAAGCAAGACATCGGTTCTGGGATGGCAGCCCATGCTCTGCATCCTGGTTACTCTGGGATTAGGAATATCCAAATAGTAAAGCGTATGACAATTTCATCTGGGGTTTACATATAATGTGCTGTTTATTGTACATACCACGTGATTCGTTTGCTCTTTCGCTGCTCCTGCGTCACGTCCAAAGCGAATTGCTTCATTTGACTGGGGTACATGGCACATTTCCGCTTTACTTTTGAATTCCAAAAGCAAAACAGCAGGAGGCAGAAGAAGGCTCAAAATGATCTACAAGAAAGCCATAAAGTCATAAACAAGAATTCTCATGACATCAATCGCCAAGGTACAATCAGTAGATTTGATCCAGTCTGTAAGTTTCCCTGGGACTTGCCGCAACTACGCTTCAATTCGGCACCCTTTATTGGTAATGAGACACATCTTAGCTACCCTCCCTACGAGCTCAGTGCCGAGTGACCAGAACAAAATTTTAATAGTTGGATAGTTTTGTTTTTGTAGTTGGACACAGAGCCATAAAATATGACAAAACAAAAATGCAATCAATGCTAATTATGTGTGGATCAAATATATATATACCGTATTTTCACGACTATAAGGCGCACCGCATTATAAGGCGCACCCTCAATGAATGACACATTTAAAAAAAATCTATATATAAAGCACACTGGATTATAAGGCACCCTGTCTATTTTTGGAGAAACCTTAAGACTTTTAAGTGCGCCTTATAGCCATAAAATATGACAAAAAAATGCAATCAATGCTAATTATGTGTCGCTCAAATATATATACCGTAGTTTCACGACTATAAGGCGCACCGCATTATAAGGCGCACCCTCAATGAATGACACATCTGATTTTTTTTCCATATATAAAGCACACTGGATTATAAGGCGCCCTGTCTATTTTTGGAGAAACTTTAAGACTTTTAAGTGCGCCTTATAGTCTTGAAAATACGGTATATATAGATATATATATATATATCCTATTCATGAACATTACCTTTAAAAAGGAGTTTTTTCTCATCTTACCTTTAAAAAGGAGTTTTTTCTCATGTTGAGTGGCCCGGTCCAAAGATCCGTAAGGAGCGTCTGAGTACACGAGTGCGAGACAAAAGGTCTGTGACACGAAGAAACGGCGATTTGCAGGCTGGTAAAATGGCTCCACGCTTCCATTTCCGAAGTGAGGAGCTTCATTGCCATCTTCTCGTTCTCACGAAATGCACAGTCTAAGACGTTCACCGCCAGCTGGCCAAATTCCCTAAGACAAAAAAAATGCTAGGATCTTCATTTCAAATGACGACAATACAAAATGAGCAAAAAATGCTAACAGGCAGCCAGCAAATAATGATTCCCAAATTAAGGCTGTAGTGTCGTGGTGTTGGCGGGTCACATTCACGCCGACGCGGGTCTCATGTGGGCCGGACTAGTTCATTTTTGGCCTGAAAAGATAACTTTATGGCACGGAAGGATGAGCATCTAAGTCACAGGTGTCAAAGTGGCGGCCAGGGGGCCAAATCTGGCCCGCCGCATCATTTTGTGTGGCCCAGGAAAGTAAATCATGATTGCCGACTTTCTGTTTTAGGATCAAATTAAAATGAAGAGTACGAGTATGAGTGTTCAATTCCCCTAAAATGCACGTTTTTGGATTGTGGGGGTTAAAAGGAGAAAGAAATTCTGATTTTAGTTTTTCTGATGAAACACCTCGTTGTCACTCACAGTGAATACGCTTTGAAGCGTTCGGCAATGTGGTCGTCCGTGCCGCTTTGCCGCGCCCCGAAGGCCATGGAGCGGTACATCTTGCAGGCCACGGTGGCCCGAGCCAGCGCCTCTTCGCCGTGCTGCCACAGGAACATCGCCATCTGCTGACGTCGCTGCAGCACGGCCCACACGAAGACGTCGTTGAAGTTAAAAGAAAAAACCAATGGCGTTTGGCGTAGACCACCGGATGGCCGCACGGCCTTTTGGCTCGGACCTTCTGGTGCGTGCTGGTCCTAGATTGAAAAATAGGGATGGAATATTCAACCAAATGGATCCAAGAAAGAAATGTAAAATAAACAGAAATGTGAAAAATTGTAAAGATTACATAACATCTTACTTTTTAAACTATATGACAGATATGATATAATTTTAAGTCACTTCATGAAATGACAGTGGTGGGCCGTCAGGGCCTTCAAGGCCTTCTCTGCTGGCCTAAGAAATATCTGAATCATATATTATATTTTGTCCATCAATATTTATTAAATAATTCCAAATTGTCTGTTAGCTTCCTTTCATTGCTTTTCCCCCTGGTTGCACTGCTTCCAGATGTGTGTTTTCATATTAAAGCATTTAACCAATCACATTTCAGCCATTATTTGTTGCCAGGGTCAGAAATCTGCCTCCAGACCTTCACAATCAGTTTTGCAGGCTCTGCTGCAATAAACAAGCGTCGATAAGACTGTTGCTTTAACCAATCAGATTTCGGGTTGGCAACACCACAATGCCTTGTCGCAGGCGTAGGGATACGTCATTTCCTTCTCGCAGGCGTAGGGATACGTCACCACTTTCACCAACTATGATTGGCTAGTGATTAGCCAGAGCTACCAAACTATTTGGAGCGAGATGCACAAGCAAATATATTGTTGTGTTGATTTAAAGCCATTTTCAAGACGGACTATGCCAGAAATACGACAGGACAGGCTCGACTTTCAGCATTAGCTTCGATGGCGATAGAAAAGAAGGAGGAAAGAAAGGAGGACGGATATTGTGTACAGGTAAAAAGGATTTTTGGTGAGTAAAATATGGCTATATTCCTAAATAATATTTCAATTGTATTTTTTTATCTGTCGCAAGCTTTAGCTGCAGTAAAGGTTTTATAGCCATAAAATAGTTTTTGAGGGTTGGATTGATTCGCTGAAGGCGTCGCCAGAAAATTCACGGACCGCCACTGAAATGACATACACTCGGAACTCGAGTAAGGAAATGGTAGAATGTAGAGTATTTCTCCAGAACTTTTCTTACAATGATTTGAAACGTAGCAAAAATGGAATGAATTTCTTACCCACCTTGCGTTTGTAAGGCTCAGCCGTTCGAAAGAAATGGGGGTGCTGGGGACTTTCGATCTTTTGCGAAAAGGCTTTCATCACCATTTTTTGTCGGGATAACGATGAGGTACTGACGCGTCTACTTTCCTGGATTGACCACATGAAAGAAAATCATTAAAAAAAATAAAATTAAAGTACAAATCAAACAAAAAAAAGGAAAGAGAAACTTGAATACATTCCAATAGTGTTCACCTTGTCCTGCAGTCTGTTGTAGGCTGTTCTAAAATGTTTACGGGTATAAGTGCTGCGATAGGCTCCTCCAATCAGGTACTCGATGACCAATCCCATGTCAATGAGAGACATCCGGTAGCCCAGTGGTAAGGACGTCTGCAAAAATATAGTATTTTATTTGGAAATGCTTTAAATCACTGACAATCTACCGTATTTTCTGGACTATAAGTCACACTTTTTTTCATAGTTTGACTGTAATACTCAAGTGAGAGATTTTTTTCCCCTCTGACTACAAACAGCTTGTTAAGTTGTTTTTTTAGGGAATAGTTGTCTGAAAAACAGTTTACTATTTTTTACCAAATGTTTGTTTTCGGGTTCTGATTTTTTATTTTTTTTATTTTTTTTTTTTTTTTTTAAATGGAGCTCCCAAAATTGCAACTTGTATTTTTTTTTCCCTCTTAATTGTGTATTCTTTGGCTGGTGCGAATCAGACTCAGGTACGACTTATAGTTACAAAAATAGGCGACATGTTATTCCAAATATGTTGGCATTATTTTGAAAAATTACCTGTTTTACATCCTCCACAAGGCGAAGAAGAAAATCGTCAGTCAGTCCCTGAGGCTGAGAATTAAATAATTCCATAATAAGTAAAAACAATAACAAAGCATAGTTCACAAAGTGGGCGGAGTTTAAGGGAGTGCAGCTGTAAAGGGGGCGTGGTCCGGTAAGGGGAGAGTATAAAACAAATGTAAGATAATGGAATATGATGCTAATGCTGTTTTATAACAATTTATAAAGGGGCCCATTTATACTGGTCGCACCGGGTCATGTTTCAGAACAAAGGACAAATATTTATAAATGAGTAAATGATATTTTCTAACCGTGTTATAAAGTTCCTCCAGGCGATCCACGGTGAGGAAGTGACTCATAGTCATTCCGTTGTCGATCAGAAGTTTGACAAAACTGACGCGATCCATCACCAAAGCATCCAGCATGGCCTTCTCCAATGAGCCCACCTAAATATTAAAGATTTTACAATAAATAACAAGAATGAACTTAGTGTTAAGTCATAACATTTCACGTAATCAAGTGATTACCTTAAAAAAAAATATTAGCAGTGTTAGTCACCATTCCAATTATAATTGATCCCATCTCACACCCAAATGAACTACCATATTTTGATGTTTAATACACCCCACACCCCCATTTAATATATTAAACGGCAGGGGTATATTAAATGGCGCACAAACGGGAGGCTCAAAAAGGCAAAAATCATTTAATATACCCGGGTATATTAAACGGCAAAATACGGTACAATGTATACATCGACTACTTCCTTCTTGATGATTTATTTATTGATTATTTATCTGTTCATTTGTTTGTTGTTGTTATTTGTGCACTTCCGTACTTATTTATGTTGTGACTACTTATGTTGACTACTTATTTATTGATGATTTATTTGTCTGTTTGTTTGTAGTTGTTATTATGCACTTTATGTTGAGGCTTTAAATCTCATTATTCTTGTATAATGACAATAAAAGCCTTCAATTCAATTGATACATGAATAAGTTGCAATCACAGTCTCAGTACCATACAGAAAGCTGAAGAATTTGCATATGCGCAAATGGGTTCTTAGAACATCAGAATATGAACTTCAGTGGCAGAGTAAAATGCAGATTTTGTTTTACCTGCCAATGCTGTCCATACACCAGAACATTTTTCTGTGCAAGGTCCGCCCTGTCCCAGGCGAGAGTCATGCTCAGCTGCTCACCAGCGCTTGCCTTTGTTCCTGTTCGTCACGCAGATCAATGCAAAACATAATAGGCAAATGATTTAAACAGCTTCAGACATATTGCTACTATAAGTAAACTCTTTGGCTGCCATTCAAGGCCATCGCTGTCCACTTTAGTTTAAAGCCCAGTCTTATTTTTTAAAAAAAATCAGATGTCTATCCCGTGCTATGATTCCCTAGTGCAAGCGTTTCAGACTCGGGTTGGTTCGCAGGCCGCTTTAACGTCAACTTGATTTCACGTTTTTAGATATAATATTTAGATTTTTTTTAAATAAATTGATTAAAAGAACTGGATTAAAACCCCTGAATATTCAGTTTTTTATAGATCTAAAACAATGTTTAGTTTAGCTTTTTTATATATTTTTAGATTTTACAAAATGATTTTTGAACTAAAAACACAGAAAATTTTGATTAAAAATTACAATTATTGATTTAAAAGGGGGGAAATCAGGAAATTTAATATACATCAATAATCTTCATTTTACTTTGATCCTAAAACAGAAAGTCGGCACTCATGATTTACTTTCCCGGGCCACACAAAATGATGCGGCGGGCCAGATTTGGCCCCCGGGCCGCCACTTTGACACGTGCCCTAGTGTATCCAAACCAAGGTTCAAATGAAACAAAAAATGCCAAGTACCCTTGAGAATGCTGGTCAAAATGGCGGCATCTGGAGCCATCTGGTCTTCTGACTCGGAATCAAAGATGGTTATCTGTAACGTATAGTTGAATACAGTAGGGCGCTCCAGACAATTGTACAAAAAAAGATCAAATATAATATTTCTTGAACCTACTGATTGTCTGTGATCCATACATTGCAGGAGGAGATGGCAAAGGTGAGATGCTTCCTCTCTATCAATGGCAAACACCTCTGCAATCCTTATAAGGAAGTCCTGTTTAATGTCTTCATCCAAGTGTCTAAAACACAATTTTAATGCGCTTTCATGAAAACATGACTGTGCTTTTTAGCAATGTTAAAGACAAACTCAGGGGTACACACCTCTCAATACCGGTGTGCTTATATAAAAAGGCAAAGAGGTCGGCAGCCCTTCCAGATCCCTCAAAAACAAAGACCGGCACGGGTGGGTTATTGCTGACGTAGTCCAGAACGGTGGACACGACGGCGGGTCCTCCTTCGATCACCACACACAACATTGGCACTTTCTGGTTAAGTCCTATGGAGAGCACATAGTAAAATAAATTAATGCTAATGCTAATGTTAATGATGATAATTCTAATGCTAATGCTAATGCTAATGCTAATGCAAATGCAAATGCAAATGCAAATGCTAATGCAAATGCAAATGCAAATGCTAATGCTAATGCTAATGCTAATGCAAATGCTAATGATGATAATGCGAATGTGAATGTGAAAGCGAATGTGAATGCTAATGCGAATGCTAATGCGAATGCTAATGCGAATGCTAATGCGAATGCTAATGCTAACAATGCTAATGTCCATGATGCTAATGCTAATGATGCTACTGATGCTAATAATAATGATAATGCTAATGTTAATGATGCTAATGGTAATACAAATGATAATGTTAATGCTAATACTAATGATAATGTTAATGCTAATGCTATGGATGCTAATGCAAATGCTAATGTTAATGATGCTAATGCTAATGATGCTAATGCTAAATAGCCTAATGATAAGGATAATGATAATAATGATAATGACCTCACACAAGCACAAGGAGAACGTGAAACATCCTAGCCGAGAACCCAAAGGTCCGTGTGCTAACCAAGTCTCTGAGATGGGTAGAGATTTGGTTTTAATTACTCAATAGTGTCACTTAAAAAATATGACTCAAGTAAAAGTAGCATTACTTAAAAAAATACGACTTCTAAATTACAGTAGTCATCCAAAAACAAATGACTCAAGTACAAGAAAATTCAATTATTCATTCATTTTCTAAACCGCTTATCTTCACAGGGGTCGCGGGGGGTGTTGGAGCCTATCCCGGACACCAGGCGGGGTGGACACCCTAATTTGGTGACCAGCCAATCACAGGGGACGAGGAGACAAAGAAAAAATCCCTCATATCTAGGCACAATTTAGCATAGAATTAGCCTAGCATGCATGTTTTTGGGGTGTGGGAGGAAACCGGAGTACCCAGAGAAAACCCATGCAAGCCTGGGGAGAACATGCAAACTCCACACAGTAAAGAACCGACCTGGGTTCGAACCCACAACCCCAGAACTGCGAGCCCGGCGCGCTAAACACTTTTTCACTGGACTACCTAGTCATCCCTTATTTTCCTTCTTGTGGAAAAAAACACCAAATTGACTCACGGGGGTGAATTTTGAGCAGTTGAATATGTTTCTCCAGTTTCTTTCTAAGGCCTTCTTGGCAGCCGTATTTTCCCAGCGTCCCATCATCCACCAGGAGAAAGTGGGAGTGGAAACCGTTAAGATAGGCCCTCTTCGTCAACGGGTTCCCCAAAGGCTGGTAAGGCCGGAAAACCTGAAAAAAATGAAGAGGAGAGTATCTTCAGCAAATGCTATTAACGAAGAACAAAAATGGAAATCCATACATCTCTTCCTATAAGATCCTCGTTGTTGTCAATCAGGCCCCAAGGTGTGATACCGATAGTGTTTCTCTTTCTCAGATTGTGACCACCGTACGTTTTCACGGCCTCGCCCACGTATTTGGAGACCCCTAGAGAAGATTGAAAAGACAGCAGTTGATTACCGCACAGCAAAGATGCCACTGAAAATGTACTGTATACGAAGCTAGCAGCTGGTTTTTGTTTTGAGAGTCCAGCTGTGTGGCAGTGGGCGGAGCTTCCTGCATCCCGTCTCAATTCAATTTGAAATCTTGGGCCTTTTGATACCTTATAGCACGTGTCAAAGTGGCGGCCCGGGGGCCAAATCTGGCCCACCGCATCATTTTGTGTGGCCCGGGAAAGTAAATCATGAGTGCCGACTTTCTGTTTTAGGATCAAATTAAAATGAAGAGTATAGATTTATATTAAATTTCCTGATTTTCCCCCTTATAAATCAATAATTGTCATTTTTTAAATCCATTTTTTTCTGTGTTTTTAGTTCAAAAATCATTTCTAAAATCTAAAAAATATATATAAAAAGAGCTAAAATAAACATTGTTTTAGATCTATAAAAAACTGAACATTCAGGGCTTTTAATCCAGTTCTTTTAATCCATTTATTAAAAAAAAATATCTAAATATATCTAAAAACGGAAATCAAGTTGACGTTAAAGCTTTCTTCCTAGAGTGGCTTGGTTTGTTTGTTTTTTTTTTAAACTCGCAGCCTTCGTTTGTGGACTGGTTTTGTTACTTTGTTTTCCTTTTTTGGTTCAATAAATATTACAACACATCTCCAGAATTGAGTTATAACTTACTTCCCTCTTTGCAGACCTTAAAAATGTGTCAGTATGCACATGTAAACTATGTATTTTCTACATTTTTTCTTACCATTGTGCTTTTACTGAAAAAAGCATTACATACAACCAAACAAAATTCACACGAGTGGATACACGGTGCTCGTTATTGTCGTGGAGGAACAAAAAATATTTGTATGTATTTATTACGGGTTATGTTGCTATGGAAACAGGCAATATCAATTGAGAAGGCCAAGATGACACTTACCAGTATTGATACCATCGGTAAGTATCCATGCACCTGTGCTGCGGGCTGCCGTGATCAGGCCTTTGCTGAAGGCTTCTTTGACTTTGGGAGGAAGCGTGAAGTTCTCCGAGCCACCGTGGACTGTCAGTAAGAGCTTGGGCTTGTCCATCTGCCATTCCCTCAGCATCAGCTGGAGCACAGCTTCCAGCTTCGAGTCGACGGCCAATCGCACAAACTACGAAGAAATCGTCAGGAACTGTGACGGACTGAGCTTGACGTATTTGCAAATATCATATAATATAATAAATATTTTAAAAATCATTTCATTAAAGCGGCGATGGAAGTCCGAACTTCTCCAACGGTGCCTTTGGAGAAAGAAAAAGCTAAGCTAACGCTAATAGAGTATAGCTGCGAGTGTCATGGGCACAAACATTGATTCACTTTTTTTGGCCTCTGCGTAATCTAGAAAATTTCTCATCTCATTTTCTGAACCGCTTTAACCTCATTAGGGTCGCGGGGGGTGCTGGAGCCTATCCCAGCTGACTCCAGGCCAGAGGCATTTCTTGAGGGCTCACTTTAAGGCTAAAATATTTGTCAAATTGATGCTCATATTAGTTTTTCTGGATGAAAAATTCTGGCATCCGATCGGTATCCTGGAATCATAGCTTGAAAAAGAAATAGACCAGATCACAAATCCAAAAAAACCCTAAAAATGGCGTGGAATCAAGGACATGCTTAACACACGGCTAATGGAAAACCTGCACCGTATAACGACTGACCTTGGCCCGACAGACTCGCGTTGCACTGTCCTGAAAGTCTACGGTCCCATAGGCGTCGGTCGGACTGGCGCTAGCGTGGAGATCCGAGGACCATTCCTCTTCCAGGTCTTGCTCAGGACCAGGGAAAATGACCATTCGGGGGGGCGTCTCTTGCCAAGAGTGTCCCACCAGTAGACGACCACAACAGCACCTAGATTAGAGATTGTTTTTTTGCATTGCGAGCCACCTTTCAATTGAACGTCCCAAAATTATCTACACAGTGTATGCAAATAGGGGGGGCGATTTTGCTTTACTGACATTTAGCTGAAATTATGAGTGGTTGCAAGATAAAGTAGTTTTCTTAAAGCATACCTGATCAAGTTTTGACATACTTGACATACTGGACTGCATCTGTAACAAAAGGCCATTTATATTAATAGTATAAAAAAAATCTATCTAATCCACAGGTGTCAAAGTGGCGGCCTGGGGGTCAAATCTGGCCCGCCGCATCATTTGTGCGGCCCGTGAAAATAAATCATGAGTGCCGACTTTCTGTTTTAGGATCAAATTAAAATGAAGAGTTTAGATGTATATTTAAAAAATCAATAATTGTAATTTTTTAATCCATTTTTCTGTGTTTTTAGTTCAAAAATCATTTTGTAAAATCTAAAAATATATATAAAAAAATGCTCAAATAAACATTGTTTTAGATCTATAAAAAACTGAATATTCCGGGCTTTTGATCCAGTTCTTTTAATCCATTTACATTAAAAAAATATCTAAATATTATATCTAAAATGGTCCGGCCCACATGAAACCGAGTTGACGTTAATGCGGCCCACGAACCAACCAGAGTCTGACACCCTTGATCTAATGATTCTTTTTTTTTAAATACAGACTATGACTTTTCTAAAATAATGGCCTGTGTGCATTTTTTACTCTATTGATTGTATATGATTGTTTTTTTCACTTCCTACCTTTTTCACATAATCCTAAAATCTTAACTGATTTTGCTCAAAGTATACAGTTAATAAAATTTCTTCCATATTTGATTCAGCGTGTTTTCTCAAAATAACGTGAAATAGCAGCACAGGAAAGAGCATAATTTTGCACCTACTAATAATGCTTAAGAGTTAAAGATTGCTGTAAATAAGATGCAAGTTGTTTACAATAAATATATGGCTCTTGAAAGAAATGTGGTTGTACCTGTGTAGATCTCTAGAAGAGGGGATAAACTTTACACATTCTCTTTTAGAAAAGGTTTCTTCAATCCAGGACTTTTGTGACTGAAATGTCAAAAAAGTAAAGTGATCATTCACAAATATGCATAAACATGATCAAAGCGTAACACTGATAACATGCATTTTTTAAATTCCAAATTGTGGTCTTTCAATGTAAGCGGACAAGAGTTATGTAGTTTTTGTCAACAGTATATATTAGAGAGCTTTATTAAATTATGAGTTAATATATTTGGGGTTTAAAAGGAACTTTTAGTCCTGCGAAAACGAAAAGTTGAGGGAGAGTTTTTAAAGTAAATTACGGTATTTTCTTCATTACAGATCCCATTAAAATTAAATGGTGATAGTAATTCTCTAAAACAGCATTTTCTTAAAGTCCTGAGTGTGTACCATTTTGAAAAACATCGAACAATGACCCAAGGTGAAGTATTGTTGTAAGGAAATACACACATAACATCCTTTTCCTGAAGTTTACGTGCATGTTGGTAACTTGCCCCCTCCCTGAGACAACACTAACTTTAAAACGCATATTTACAGTAAATGCAAAACAATCCAATATTGTTCATTGATATTTCGACCTTAAAAAAAGAAAAATAACTGGAAAAAACTCATCTGCTCTTTTTTTGTCCACTAAAACCCAATCGGTGTCTCAACAAAGCACTAAAATCACGTCCAGCTTGCATAAACAGTAAAAGTATGAACTTGCACTCACCTCTAAAATGTTTACTTTTGACCTTTAAAAATGCAAATAATTGGGAAAACTTCCTGCTCTTTTTCTTATCCACCAAAATTCAACCGTTAGTCTTAATAAAGTATCAAAATCGCGTCGATCTAGCGTAAACAGCACAAGTATGAATTTGCACTCACCTGTAAAATGTTTGTAATCAAGCATGAAAAAAAGAGCTGCCATTCGAACGCCTGAATTTTATTTTAATAACATTAATTCGTTCGGGAAACGTATTTAAAAAAATAACATGTCATGTTAGTAATAGCGTAAAGAAAGGTTCAAGAACTTACCATAGTTTGAAGAATTAGGGAGTTTTCGTCGTTTAGAACACGCGTGATTTACATTATTGGTAGGCAATCAATCAATGGCGTCCTTCTTATCAGTGATTAGAAGTGCAACGTTGCCTTTGGACTTCGTCTTAGAAAGCACACTCGAGACTGGTCTCCACATTTAACTCGTTCACTGCCTTTAGTAGACATAAAAATAATTTCACATGAGATGGCTGCCATTGACGTTAGTGAACGTCAAATCCAATTTGACGAAGAGGATGGGAATTCCCAGTCAAAATAGATTGGACGTCCATTGCTGCCAATGAGTTAAAACACTTGCTTTCCTCGACAGTTCTACATGATAATAAACGTTTAATTTTTTTTTTAAATTATTATTTTACCCTATTAAGTGATAAGTGCTACAGTATTATGTTGACTATTTATTTATCGATTTTTTGCTGTTATTATATCTACTGACTTTTTTTAAATATAATTTTACCCTATTAAGTGATCAGTGCTACAGTAATATTATGTTGACAACTTATTTATTGATAATTTATTATTTGTTTGTTTATATGTCCACTTCCCCACTTATGTTGTTCACTACTTAGTTGTTTACTATTTATTATTTGTTTGTTGTTATTTGTGCACTATGTGGTGAAAGCCTTAAATCTCATTATACTTGTAAAATGACAATAAAAGCATTCATTTCAATTCAAAAGGTGGTGAGCTTTTATTTATTAATCAGCGTTTTTAGCATGAACGCTTCTTTCGATTTTACGTCTATTGACTCCTGAGGTCTTTCCTAAACCAAAAATAAACAAATTATTGGTGTTGGAAAATTGTTTTCTCCATGCGCCAGAATGCTAAAAATAAGAAGCACAAGACAATTCGGCAACATTTTATTATTAAACTAAAGGGAACATAGTCCATTGACAATTGAGATATGTAAAACCAGCTGCACCAATATATATATGATCCAGATTTTGTCCTCAAATGGGTCTAACATACAGTATGGTTATTAATGTTGGCTCAACATTTTACAGAACAATATTTCAGACTGCTTAACAAATATTGGTTAACTGGTCAAAGTATCCCTCCACATTTCAAGTCATTTAAAAATATGACCTTAAAAATCGTGCCCATTTCCAACAACCTTTTTAGCTGCTTACAGAAATGCTTCCCTGTCAGCTTTCCATTGCATCCAAAATGTCTTTAATATTAGAACTGGATTTTATTCTGGAATGTTCAGCGGTTTCTTCCAGCAGGGAAAGATCCAGCTCAGGCAAAGGGACTCTCCAGTACTGGAAAGAGTTGTATGTGCAGTCTTCAAAATCCGCGTCTGTCTGAAAATAATTAATAAAATCACGGGAAATGCACGTTCACCATAAAGTAAACATTGAGGATGTTTACTACAATTCCAGTGGTTTCTTTTATTGAACAAAAGTGGGATGTTGGCAGATAAACAATAAAAAGTAGAAATGCTACCACCTAGTGGTCAGCAGGAGAACTGCTTCCCCTCCATCACTAGCTAATATTAGCTTATCCGCATTCAGTTTAGTTATTAAATCATATATACCTTCGTAGTGTCACTCTCCAATTCCACTGGATCTTCTCGGCGTCGTTTTCTAGATGTTGTTGTGTTATATTCGCGAGAATTTCCGTACGTCAGTGCGCGTGACGCACAATCCCCGCGCGGCTCGGGTTTTGTCGTCTCGCGATAAATAGGAATTTCATTTTGCGGCATATCTGTAAATTCTACGCTACGTCGCCTTTTCATGCAATTTTCACTCAACAACGCCGGTGTGCACGAAGGACTCACGCCCACGTTAGCAGCCATTTTCTCGGGATGCAAGTCGACAACACGGCAACCCGGCCGTAATTTTCTCTTGGAGGGTGACTGGGAAAATAAAATGCCGTCGGCGTGTCTCTTCGCCATGAGAGGGAAAAGTGCCAATTTGGGGGAAAATGCGTAAAAGCTGACAATGGCTTCACATTGACGAGAAGGATTGCTCTCCGGATGTCGTTCTTATCCGCGCTGCTGAAGCTGACCAATCAAGGAATAGCACTGTGCACAGCCCCTCCCCAAAACACCGTTTCTTCTTCTTTAGTTATAAGCGATAACCTGATCGCAATGCACACTGCCACCTAGCGTACGAAAGCGTTAAGACACCATATTGGACGGGTACACGTATAGATATTTTGACAAGTTGGATCGTGAAATTTAGTTTTACGGCACTAGAATATGCCTCAAAAGAAATTAGTCGATTAAAATAAAATAAAAAAACGAACTGAAGGGTCAAACAACAGAAAAATAATAGAAAACACATATTTACAAAGTCATAAATAATTAACAAATTAGACAAACATTGCATATATCAGCTAACATTTGAACAAGTGAGAAAGCCTTGCCTAACATTTCAGCTGTACTCAACATGTCCCAAAGAAAGGCAATGTAAAGCTATCTTTAAGCAGAAAAATGCATTAGCCCTGATGAAATGTTATTAAAATAACACATGCATAAATGAACTACAATAAAAAAGAATATTGTATGACACTTTTGTGTAAAAAAAAAATGCATATTACTGACCCTTAATTGTTATAAAAAAATGTTTTGCTTTATTCAAGTACAAAATGCAAAAACATTCCTGCATTTTAAATGTATGAAATGCTCATTCATGCATTATTGTCCATAGTGGCTGGTCTCGTTAGGGTCAACTGGAGGTGAACTGGAGGCAATCCCATTGGCAATTAATCTGGTCTTGTCATGGGCATTTTTTTAAATTAAAAAATAATATTAAGACACATTGTTATAACAACGAAGGACAATTTAGAATCTTTCATCAACTTAACATTAATGTTTTGAGAATGTAAACGTAGCCTGAATTTGAACCCTGAAATCTTTGTACAGATTATTTCTGTTATATTGAGTTGCTCACATTAACATACCTGTCAACCTCTGCCGATAACTGCCCTTATAAATGATTATGATTCCCCTTACAAACCCCCCAAAAACCTTACAAACACCGTACGACGAGTCGTACGGTGTTTGTAAGGTTTTTGGGGGGTTTGTAAGGGGAATCATAATCATTTATAAGGGCAGTTATCGGCAGAGGTTGACAGGTATGCATTAATAATGGAGGTTTTCAAATGATTTATAATTGCCTTATTTTAAGTGCACTAAAAATGGCATTTCAAGAGGGGTGTTTTTTTTTATATCCACCATAGTTTCTGCCGATTGATTGGAAATGACCCCCAAAAAATGTGTTGAAATGCGTAGCGAGTGACACACGATTGGTTGTTTTTTTTTTGTGATTCCTTCTTTCCCGGTTACAGTCATGTAGAACATAAAATTATTCTTGGAAACTTCTATTTAATTGACGGTCGTTGTCTCCCTCCTCCTGAGTTGGTTAGATTGTTGGTAGTAGTAACAGGAGGTAAAAGAAAGATAGCAGCATTCTTTGTTTTTGTTTTGTTTTTACCTCTTTCCATTCTTTCTTGCTGATGCGAATGTTGCTGTCTTTGTTATTTAAAAAAAAAAAACACCAAAAAAAAGTAATCCACTCATGGAGTGTTGTCCTGTCGTGGCGATTTGGCAGCTGGCGGTGAACTCTGTTGGTCATTTTTTTCTTGACAGTTCGAGTACGACTTTTCGGGTTTCCGGGCCACGAAGAGGACGCAGTCGTAAACGCATCGTAACATGGAACGCTCGTTCTCCGTGTAAGTCGTATGAAGAGACTCGTTTTCCACCTGTAGGACAGCAGGTGTTATCGTAGTTCAGCCAATCCCGTTTCAGTCATTCGGAAAATAAAAAAACATGATGAAAGAGCAAGCATAAATGAAATAATTTAGTTTACCACAAAGTGAAAGCCTATTTTAACCATTGCTGCTCTGATGTCTTCGTAGCTGAGTTCTACTGAGAACTCATTGGCCATGTTCTCAAAATGGTACAGCAGTGGACCTGGGGAGGAAGGGGTTAACTTTTTACAAAATTGAGAAAATATTTGACCTCTCTATTATAAGAAATACCCCACCCAAAAATTAAAAAATGGGAAAAACATTGTATAATCTCCTAAAATATAGCTGTATACAGTCATACCTCTACTTATGAATGCCTCTAGGTACAAAATATTCAGGTTACATTTTTTGTATGCAAATGAGCGACTCGACATATGAAAAAGATCCAAGTTACGAAGTCCCCCCAAAATTTTATTTTGAAAATATTGTTGCGAATGCATTGATTCTAACTTTCGAACCTCGCTACATTATAACGGCCGCGGAGGGAACTATTTCATGCCTGTTATTCATTTTAAGACATTAATACACAGGTGTCAAAGTGGCGGCCCGGGGGCCAAATCTGGCCCGCCGCATCATTTTGTGCGGCCCGAGAAAGTAAATCATGAATGCTGACTTTCTGATTTAGGATCAAATTAAAATGAAGAGTAAAGATGTATATTAAATTTCCTGATTTTCCACCTTTTAAATTAATACTTGTAATTTTTTAATCCATTTTTTCTGTCAAAAATCATTTTGTAAAATCTAAAAATATATTTAAAAAAAGCTCAAATAAACATTGTTTTAGATCTATAAAAAACTGAATATTCAGGGCTTTTAATCCAGTTCTTTTAATGCATTTATAAAAAAAATATCTAAATATTAGATCTAAAATGGTCCGGCCCACATAAAATCAAGTTGACGTTAATGCGGCCCGCGAACCGACCTGAGTCAGACACCCTTGCATTAATAATCATTTTCTTATAATGTTCCCTCATTTTTGTGTTTTTTACATCTTTCACACCTAATTAGGACACTTTGCCCAATTTTTAAAGGTTTAGTTGGTAGTTGTGTGAGGACTGTGGAACGAATTAGAGAATTGACATATAAAGTACTGCTCTACTTACGAAATGTTCAAGTTACAAAGAAAGAAGAAATTATGTTTGTAAGTAGAGGTACGACTGTACTATGTAGCAAGTAGCTTTAAGCTCAATGCAGTTTTAGGCCTGGATACCAAGAAAAAAAAGGAATAAAATAGTAAATACAAGCATAGAAATCTAACTCCATTTTTTGTGATGCAGACTCACCCAGATTGACCCACACCCCTCCAGGTTTAAGAATCTTCCAGATGGTTTCCACGTACTGTATGACGTTATGAGCCGTGTCAATAAAGAAACAAGTAGCCACACAGTCCCAAGAATCTAAAAGAACATGCTGATTATCAAGTAGAAATTGGACAATGAAATATCAAAATGGCTGATTTCTCCAGCCATATTTGTCAATAATCAAGGGATTACTGTACACCTGTTTGACGTAAATTCGGGTGCTCAAAGCGGTCCTCAAGGGCCCAAAAAATTATTATTTTTTAAATAGGGGTGACCCTACTTTGCATTTTTTTGTTTATCACGGCCATGTCTGGTCTACATTAACCGCGAAAATCAAGGAATTTCCGTACACCAGTTTGACGTAAATTTGGGTGTTCAAATCGGTCCTCAAGGGCCAAAAAATAAATACAAAATTTAAATAAGGGTGACCCTACTTGGCGTTTTTTTTGCTTATCGCGGCCATGTCTGGTCTACATTAACCGCAATAATCAAGGGATTACTGTACACCTGATTGACGTAAATTTGGGTGCTCAAAGCGGTCCTCAAGGGACAAAAAAAAATATATTTTTTAAATACGGGTGACCCTACTTTGCATTTTTTGTGTAACGCGGCCATGTCTGGTCTACATTAACCGGGGGCAGGATTTCATTCCAACCAAATGAATGGGATAAAACATTTTCACTAATCTGGTGTCTCAGAAGTGCAATCAGTTTTATTATACGCAGCTGTGTATGATGACAATAAAAGCTTTTGATTGATTGATTGATTGATTGATTGGTGCTGGTGATTTCAGAAGAAAGCTCATTGGTTAAACTGTCTGTGGCGGAGCTGTTGGAACAAAAACCGGCAGCCCCGACTGGCCTTTGTGGAATCGTTTGGACACCCGTGGAATAGTGAAACCTGACTTTCGTGTGAATTAAGGATATTTCGCCAGGGGAGGAACATAACTTGAGGACGGCTGGTAAATTGGTCTTATATTATAAGACATTTCAGTAACACAGAGTGTCAAGTGTTAAAAAAAAGACAGCATGAATTCCACACAATAAGATGTGAGGAGCTCCCTCACCTGCATCTGAGTAGACTTCGAGGAAGTCCCCCGCTACCATGGAAAAGTCTGTATCTTCTGGTAAACTCTGAGGATTGACGTCAGGAAATCGGACAGGCCGCGTCTGATCAGACGACTTCTTATTGTTACTAAATTGGTGAATCCAGGGGTACAGTGTCAGACAGTTAACATTTTCGCACCTGAGTTAAAAGGAAAAAAAATAAATGAGATGGATACCTCGTCCACTAGAGAGAGAGCTTATGTCTGTGAAGAATGTACCTATTAAGAACAAAATTGGAAGAGAACAACATGAAGAAGCTCCATTCGTTGCCCTGGCAAATATAACCAAGACGAGCAATTTCCCAGGCCAGACGTCCGAGTCCCGCACCCGGAACCAGCACGCTGACCTTGGACACATCACTGACACAATGAAAAGCACATACCACATGGAAAACATTCACTGTATTACAAAAACACCATATTGACAAAAATACATGAACTAATAACATGTCAGTATGTCAACACACATTTAGCTTGAGTCATTTATAGCATAAACAAAAAAAAAAATAGTAGAGATCGACCGGTGTGGGTTTTTTAGGGCCGATATCGATTACAGTGGTACCTCGACCTATGATCAGCTCTACCTACGACATGCTCGAGGTACGATGAAAATTTCGATCGAATAATTCGCCCTAGATACGATCAAAATTTCGAGATGCGACCAAGCCAGGTGGCCATGACATGAGAGGCTGTTTATCATTGTAGTGCACTGTCTTTTTTTGCTGCATCTCTTTCGTGTATAACAGATATCTACGAGCATTGAATGATTTCTTTCGCCTACACATGGACCAGAAAACGTACAACGCGCATGTGCGGGTAAAAAGAGGGCTTTCTGGGTAATGAAGTATACTCGTGCACACAACACCGATAGGCAATGGCACCCTTTTTCAGAATAAAACTTCATTACCCACAATCAATACGTCGGTAGGCTGTTATTCCTTCCTTAGCCTGTTAGCTCCCGCGATCGCTCATTCAAGACTACTTCTCGTTGGCAAGTGGTCGTGCGTTATCCTATTGTGAGGAAATTTGTGTGCATCATTTTGGGAATATTTTGAAGGGAATACAACAGCAAACAGCCCATCGATAGTGAACGTGAGGGTGGAGGCGTGGCAAACAGCTAACCCGGCCAGAACGAAGGTTAAAAAAAATTAAACAAAATTAGAATTCAGTTTTGTGTAAAGTTACATTAGACGTATGTTTGAGTGTGTCTGTATATATTAATCCAAGTTAATTTAAATTTGTTTGTTTGTTCGGTTACGAGTGTGTTGCCGTGGATAAACCCCCCCCCCACGCCTGCTTCTATGTCCATCTGTGAACCCTCCGCGTCTTATTTTAGTTCTATTAAACATATTTTATTACTATTAAACCACTAGTTATGTGTTACTTTGGTAATAGATTGGGAATTAGAAGAAATAAAACATTTTTTCCAATCCAATATCCTGTTTTGAGTGTTTTTTCAGAGGGTTGGAACGAGTTTTTAATTCATTTCAATGGGAAACGTTTGCTCGAGTTACGAAAAACTCGACATACGATCTCAGTCCCGGAACGGATTAAGATTGTATGTCGAGGTACCACTGTATTAGTAAGTAGATTTTTTTGCTGTAAGAGTGTAAAAATTTGTTTAAAAAAATGGATAATGCAAGCACTTGGAATTTTCAATAGAATAGCGTAGTTGTCATGTGTCCAATCAGGAACGACTTAACGAGCAGCTGCGACAGGACGTTTATGTTAGCCGAGGTTGTCGCGGTACAAACAAGACATCTGCGGCGAAATAATTGATTTCTTCATATCGCCCGGTCGGATTAAAAAAAAAAAAAGGCCAATACCGACGTATGTTAAATTGCCAAATATCGACGCCAAAACCGATTATCGGTTGATCTCTAACAATAAGTTTGCCGTTCAGGGCATTTGTGAAGTATTCTTAAGTGTAAGTGTGCTTCCTACTATTGGTCACTTGGGAATTGCCTTTGGATCTCCCGGATGATGGGTTGGTAGCACGAGTCCCGCTCGCCCTGACCCGCCTCACTCCAGTCTCTGACAAACTGCTTAATGGTGGACTTGAGCTTGTCCATGTCGAATGTTGAGGATGTGCGCGGCTTCCTGATATCCTGCTGCATAAGGAATAAAAAAATAAAATAAATCAACAAATCACACATATCATGCTGAGAGGATTTATGCGTCTGAAAAATTACATTTTACTCATATCAAGCGTATATTTCCCTATTTTGCTTAATTTTTGGATTTTGTAGAGACTATTTCCCATCCAAACATAGCAAAATTAGCTTTTTGATATATTTATATTTATTCTGAAGATTTTTTCTAGACAAATGAAAACTTTTCATTCACCCGTGATTCGTATATTCGAACATTCAAAATTCATTTTAAATGATCTATGACCTATTCTTGGCGGGAGCATATGGAGGACCTTGCGGGATAGTATCACCATATATTATGTTATGAATTATTTGTTTTAAAAATGAACTCAAAGGTTTGTGTCATATTCAAAAGATATTCTCACGGATGTTTTATGCTTGCAGACTAAAGAGTTATAACCACTAATTTGATAATTGTGTCTAGGCAGAGTCTTCACAACAATGTGTGAAAAACAGCAGGTAACTTTGAGTGTTTTGTCTATAATCAATTTAGCTGTGTTCTGGCAATTGTGAAGCTTTTACTCATTTGATCATTCCTGGCCTGTCCAAGAAAGGTGTTTTGTAGCTCAACAAATGTTTAGGTTAACGCCCACTGAAATAATGTAAATATTGGAGTCAGATAACACAAGGGTGCATTTTCCCAAATAAACCATTGAGAAGTGACCACTGAAGCTGATCGGTTATTAGTCTGAGTTCTGTCCAAAACAATCTTTCAGAGCACTAAGAATCAGCATTTCGATATATATCGCCACACCCCTAATCATCACACGGTACAAGAATTTGGAGAGTAGGAGTAAACAGAGAAGCTACATCTATGTACATAGCGTATCGGTAGTACTCACCCTCTCCCCAAACTCAATGTTTTCAAACATGTGAACGCTGTGCTCGACGATAGCTTGCAGGACTTGGTGGTTGTGGTCTGTGCATTGCCGGATTCGGGCCAAGTTGGGCAGTACGGAAGGAAGAAGATTCTGGTGGCGAACCGGTAGACTACGAAATTGTCGCTCAGCTCGATTCACATACTCTTGGACATAACTCCTAAACAAAACAAGTGAAAATGTTAACAAACTATTGTCATTTCCAAGTTTTGGACACGTCAAATGACGTCCTTGGACATCACCCAACTGTCTAAAATGCTAAAACGTTACCCTTCTCCTAAAGGTAAACGCAAGTATACTGGAGAAAGTGAATGAAGAATAGCAAGAGCAGTCAGTTGCCAGTTTTTGTGAATGTTTTATTATTTTAAAACTAGTACAACACCTGTAAAATCTAAAGGCGTCGACGATTCTCCAAAAGTGTTGCCTTTCGAGCTTGGCTTCTTCCTCGGGAGTGAATGTTTTTCGTTCCTTGGAAACATATTCTCCAGTTAGCGGATCTCCCATAGTTCTTTCCGCCATGTTTTGCTCGAATTCTTCTTCAGTTGATTGGTTTGCACGTCATAGGCCAGAGATTTGCTACTGTCCCCTAGCGACCGAGATTGGAATTGCAACCGAATATGCCGAGCACAATAAACAATTTCATGATAGATACACAGTATTTATAGTTTGTATACCGTCATGTACAATGTTGACACGCCCAGAAACAAGTAAAAATATATATTGAATATTATTTTGTGAAGCGATCAAGCCATTTTCAAAGGTGCAAATGAGTCCAAAATTAATTTAAAAAAATAACTCACTTTTGAAATGGAAGATTTCCACATAACAATCACACTTTTGACAAGTATTAAACAATGAGGGTAGTCTAATTTCAACATTTTGACTCAATTGCTCTGAAAAAAATGTTGTTCCCAGTGTATTTACTTTAATATTTATGAATTTAAGGGAAGCCATATTGATTTAAAAAGCTCTTAATGCTTCCAGTGACTGTAAACAAACAGGAAAAAAACAGATACATTTTTATCTTTCAAATAAACGACCAAAGTCCTGTGTTTTAATCTTTTTTATAACGAGAACAAGGCACAATTTTGCTCCCACAGGCTTTTATTTAACATGAACACGCAAAAGAACGCAATCGCAAAGAACGGGAGCACTAAATTCGGACGGTCCACCATTGCTCATCAGGCATTGGGTCTTATTTGTTGGGATTAATGATCCTGCCCAAGAAGAGAATGTCATCCGTGTTGTGTTCAATGAGAAGCAGCATGAACGGACGATTGAACTTCAGCACCGGCGTGTGTTGGAAGGACATCAGGGTGATGCCGATGCCCGTGGCGGCCGCCGCCGTGGCTCCGGCCTCGTCAACGTCCAACGCGGCTTTATGCACGACCTTCAAAATAAAAGAGGGGCCGTAAAATGACGTGTGAATCGTAAAAAGGGAACCAAAATTAAAACGGGTTCATGCTTACGCTAGAGACCAACAGATTCTTGGCCTCGGAAATCCCGCTCAAATCGGCTCTGGGGTCAAACATGTCGGTCATTCCCATTTCTATCAGCATCTCCTTCAGGGAGTAGGTGGTCTTCATGGACATTTTGGGAATAAATATGTCGTATTTCCTGAGAGAAGATAATATAGTGATTAGAATGGTCGATTATACAAGGAGGGTAGGGAATCTGTGGCTCAAGAGCCATATGTGGCTCTTTAGATGGGTGCCTATGGCTCAGGAGCCATATGTGGCTCTTTTGATGGGTGCCTATGGCTCAGGAGCCATATGTGGCTCTTTTGATGGGTGCCTATGGCCCAGGAGCCAAATGTGGCTCTTTTGATGGGTGCCTATGGCTCAGGAGCCATATGTGGCTCTTTTGATGGGTGCCTATGGCCCAGGAGCCATATGTGGCTCAGGAGCCAAATGTGGCTCTTTTGATGGGTGCCTATGGCTCAGGAGCCATATGTGGCTCTTTAGATGGGTGCCTATGGCTCAGGAGCCAAATGTGGCTCTTTTGATGGGTGCCTATGGCTCAGGAGCCATATGTGGCTCTTTTGATGGGTGCCTATGGCTCAGGAGCCATATGTGGCTCTTTTGATGGGTGCCTATGGCTCCCGTTAACCGGTGAGCTAAAATATGTAAACCACAGGTGTCAGAACGGATTCCCGAACGCACCAATAGGAGCGTCGTGTCGGGTGGGATAGGCTCCAGCACCCCCGCGACCCTCGTGAGGATAAGCGGTTCGGAAAATGAAGGAATGAATGATTAGCAACAGCGTCACAATGTTGTCAAAATAATTCTAAAAGTTTTTGTACTTTTAAAGTGGTGGAAGGTGAAAAAAAATGCACTCATTTTCATGTATTTTGACTTTTAAATTGGGAGAATGGCTCTCAAAGAATAACATTAGTTTCTGGCTTTCTCTGTCAAAAAGGTTTGTAGTAGAGGGACTCGAAACATTCTCTTTCAAAAATGACAACAACAACAAAAAAATGAACCTGGTTTTCATCCATTTTGTCCATTTGGTGACATGTTGTGGACAAATTTCCTTTTCAAGCTCCGCCATGTTTTCAGGCAACAGCAAGAGCATCGAAAACGAGCTGTTGAAGGGAAGGCGCAGGATTGTTGTGTTGATGGCCAGATCGTGATACACTTGAAAACGATCCTCCTTGTTCATCATTTGGACGGGAACCTGGGAAAAAAACATTTCAAAATAAAATGCAGATTTGTTCCATCCTTATTCTAACTTGAACCGGTCGCTCCGAACCTCCGTCTTCTCGTCAACGTTGAAGACGTCCTCTTTTGTGAGCTTGGCTTCAAAAGGACTGTCCCACTTTCCTGCACAGATTACGGTAATACCTTGACATACGAGCATCCCGACATACGAGAAATTTGAGATACGAGGAAAATTCCCAGCTAATCTTTGCCCTGAGATACGAGACAAGCTGTTGGTCACTACCGTCTGTCTCAAGGTATTAATGTATTTAGTTATTTGATATGGCAAAATTTGATTTGAGATACGAGTGAATTGACATACAAGCGCGGGTCCTGTAACACATTGAGCTCGTATCTCAAGGTATTAATGTATTTAGTTATTTTATATGGGAAATTTTGATTTGATATCCGAGTCATTTGACATACGAGCTCGAGTCCCGGAACACATTGAGCTCGTATCTCAAGGTATTACTGCAATTAGTTATTTAATATGGGAAAATTTGATTTGAGTTACAAGTGAATTGACACACGAGCTCGCATCCCAGAACGCATTGAGCTCGCATCTCAAGGTATTACTGTATTTAGTAGTTATTTTATATAGGAAAATTGATTTTGGATACGAGTGAATTGACATACAAGCGTGGGTCCTGGAACATATTAAGCCCGTATCTCAAGGTATTACTGTATTTAGTTATTTTCTGAGGAAAAAAATATTTGAGATACGAGTGATTTGACATAAGAGCTCGGGTCCCGTAACGCATTGAGCTCGTATCTCAAGGTATTAGTAGTATATCCAGTAGTTGTTTTCTATGGGAAAAAATGATTTGAGGTACGAGTGATTGGGTCCCAGAACGCATTAAGCCCGTATCTCAAGGTATTAGTGTAGTTATGTTGGGGTAAAACAAAATGTTCAGAATCCAGAGAAGAAACTCGTACCTTTGAAGTAGATGTGGCTGATGAGATACATGATGGTGCTGGGATCCAACTGGTCCACCAACTTATCGATCTTGCCGTGGGTTTTATCCGACACGTACTTGTTGATGGCGTCGGCGCTTTCCTTGGACTGGAGGAAGTCCAGATTGGACACGTCCGCCTGGTAGAATTCCCTCAAGCTCTTCAAGAAGTCGCCGTCGGGTTGGAACTTGCCATCCAGGAAGACCGCCGTCCCCTCGTGGACGTCCGAGGAATTGCCTCGTCTTCGGAGGAGCGCTCCGAAAACCTCGTCGACGGCATTCTGGCCGATTTGGGAGTTGTTGAAGCCCAGGCCGGCGAAGAGCTGTCGGTGGGTTTCCCCGCGGGCTCCCACCGACAAGGCGGCCAAGGCCAGGGATACGCTACTCGGGGAGTAGAAGATGTTCTTGCCAAAGTTGTTGGCGTCGGCTGCCAACTTCCTGTACAGGTGGAAGGCGAACTCTTTGTTGCCCAAGGTCACCTGCGAGGGGGCGTCATCGGCGTGGTGATGGTGGTCGGCCAGGTGCTGACCTCTTCCCATGCAAACAAGCGCCGACAAGATCCAGACGCCCACGGCCGCGTGCATCATCCTGGACTAGGAGCAAAAAGTTCCAAGGTTCCAAACGTTGATCTTTGGATTTGAGCAAAAATCATTGGGACGTGTCAAAGTTTACTGGACGCGTTGAGGAAAATCAGCCTGGTGTTATTTAGAATCACTAAAACTTTTAAAATGACAACAATATAGTAACTTGTTTTTTTTTACCCAGGAACAATTTATATTTGAAAAGATTTATAGGCATACAATATAGTATTGCATTGTAATGTATTGTATTTTGTGTGGTTACCATGGAAACCTGATTCCTATATCAATTAGTGGTTACTAATAACTATACTATTTATAATTTGTCATTGCCATGGCAAATTGCGACGTCCAATCAGGATTAGGCTGTCAATAATTTCTAAAACCTAATTTGGCGAATACGGGATGAAATAAAATTCTAATCTAATCTAGATTAAAGACCATAATTTGAAGAAACTCAGATTAATAAGGATGTTGTTTTTCATTGATGGCCAAATATGAAAATATTGAGACATTCTCAAGTTATAACGCCATTTAAAAAAAAAAAAAAAAGATTGTGTGGGAACAGCTATTAAAAATGAAGAGGTCATTGGCATAGATATTTTAAGAACACAATTCGGGTGTATACATGTTTAATTGGTCTAGACTTCATGTTCAAAACACCATTTAAAACAGTCGTGAAGTATATTATATTGAATTGAATTGATGTTAGTGGCAAAGCTAATTAGCAAAATGCATCCAAAAACAATACAAAATGAAATTTAGCTTTTTTTCCAAAGGTAAAGCTTTTGTCCCGAGAGGAAAAAATATACTTTGTAAAAGTGTTGAGGGGTCAGAATTGAGTTCTAAATTAACTTACCAACGTTTGAGTTGTTCCTCAGTCACATGAAGAACAAAATGGACAGTGATGAGCGTCCTATTTATATTCATTCAAGTGAGTGCAATGACTCCACTTTCTCTGGTCTCCTCCCATTAGACCAGAGAGCGCTGAAAACCCAACATTGTGGAAAAAACATCACACGCACTTTCCTTCTACACATTAAGGCCAACAGAATTGCCGTACAAACCGACCCAAAAATAAAAAATAATAATAATTCTTGTCGTACCTTTATTTCGATGCCGTAGAAAGTTGCATACTGCCAAAAAGCCAACTTAATTTCTATCTAAGCATTGAGGCAGAGGAACTGAACTTTGGATTGGTGTACTTTTCTGTGTGTTTAGCCTCTGTGTCACACGGGTTGCGTGTAATGTTTGCTGCCCAACTATGACAACACAGAAGATTGCAAAGTGCAGTTGAAGAACGAAGCAATGTACATAAACATGCCATCTTGTGGCTTTTTGAACACAGGATTTTTTGTTGTTTTTATAACGATTGACGCGGCGACACATGATCGGACCTGTAACATCCAAAAGTGTACATACCTATTTTGATATGATATTTTTTTTCTTCCTTTTTTTGTCTTCACTAATGGGCGCCAAAAAGTTGCTTATCCAGACGTATAAGTTGTCTGAGGAAACCTCGGTTGGGAGTGACTCCCCTGTTCTTCTTGATGGCGCAAATGGCCTCCACCAGGGTGAGCTTCTGCTTCAGCATCAAGTACGCCAGGACCAGGGTGGCGGAACGGCTAACTCCCACCTGGCAATGCACCAGTACTTGACCTGAAGTAAGTCATACAAAGGAAACCAAACAAAACAAAATCACAATTTTCTCCGACCCACTCTTTCCGACCCACTCTTTCCGACCCACTCTCTCCGAACCACTCTCTCCGACCCACTCTCTCCGACCCACTCTCTCCGACCCACTCTCTCCGACCCACTCTCTCCGACCCACTCTCTCCGACCCACTCTCTCCGACCCACTCTCTCCGACCCACTCTCTCCGACCCACTCTCTCCGACCCACTCTCTCCGACCCACTCTCTCCGACCCACTCTCTCCGACCCACTCTCTCCGACCGACTCTCTCCGACCGACTCTCTCCGACCGACTCTCTCCGACCGACTGTCTCCGACCGACTGTCTCCGACCGACTCTCTCCGACCGACTCTCTCCGACCGACTCTCTCCGACCGACTCTCTCCGACCGGCTCTTTCCAACCGGCTCTTTCCGACCGGCTCATTTTTTCTCACCTCCTCTGCGAAGGGCGGTGTGAATAAAATCCGCCGCTGCCTGGAAGTGGATGCTCATGTCGAAATGACAAGAGTCGTCGGCCTCGATGCCTAAGTAGCCGATCATCATTTTCTGGTAGAAGTCGGGACATCCGTCACGCTTCCTGTGAGTTGCGTTCACAATATGAGTAATTCCATGTCGGTCCAGGTCCCTCCTGTTCTGCGCACTGCGCCTGTTGAAAAACAAAGCTCGATTAACATCGTTTGTCAGATTGCAAAAACAGAAATTCAACGATTACTGATGACTTACCGATCGCCGATGTAGAGTTTAGGCCAGACTTCGTCTGCGTGGCTGATAATGGCTTTGCCGGTCCACAAAAGTCTTTCCAACTCACCCACTGCTAAAGCGGGGGAGCTGAAGTCAATTTCCACCTTCCTGGGAGGGGGTCTGTCATTCCAGGCTGTGGGAAGTTTGGAAAAAAACGACATGACTTTCTGCTGCCGCTTTCAAAGCAGCACAGGAGGAATAGGTTTTGCTTTACAAAGCCGTCTCGGGGTTATTTTGTCCCCGCTAACAGCAGCGTTGCGAGTCCATCGGGGCAGGGAGTTGTATCAATTTCATCCCCCAACACATGAGCTTCCACTACTGTATTTTTGCATTAAAATAGCAGCCTATTTAAAGAGCAGACGGCTTGCAATGCATGCTGGACTTTCCAAAAAGACAGCGGTAGAACTTCCTCTTCCCTAGAACAGAAACAATAACATTTTAAATTCACTTCACATTTTTGAAAAAGCCTAATTAATTATGCCTAAATAATCTTCAGTTTAATTAGATCACAACTAAGAAGGACACAATTTCACCGGTTAAAAAATATATTCATTTTATTATTTCTGAGAAATTTCTGACAACAGAGGTATTTCCTTTTTTTTTTAAACTGTTAATCAGCCAAATATTTCCATCTTTTTGTTTAAAACATGCAATAGATCTGACATTTTAACGTTGGGCTCCATGGAACAGCACAAGGAAATGAAAACTTAGGACATTTTTTTTTCCATGCGTTGCTCTTTTCTTTTTTTTCTTTTTTTAAATACATTATTTTAAACACCCGTTTAAATATGGCACTGGATAATAGTCCAACACAGCTGTGTGTTTTCAGGGGAAGCATAGCTATTTCCTAAGTTGGACTATTTTGTAGGACATTTAGAAGTAAAATAATGGATATAAAAATGACTTGAGTGCTGCAATCAACACTAATTGATGACAAATTAATTGAGATCGTCATAATTTGAACACATTTTTTTCTTTTATGCATTCATGGGGATGAAGTTTTAACAATAAAGTCACCAAAATATGTTGGAAATCACAGCAGAAACAAAAGTGACCATTCATTTTAGGCCTTTTTTCCCCGCCATTCGTGGTTGTAAAAGTGCATGCAAAACCGAGGAATACGCACAAGTACATTACTCCAACAGCCTCATTGATGGCTATCAAAGACGACATAATCATGCAACTGGACAAACATGAATGGGCAGTTAAGGCAATGTTGTTGGGGGCGGACGACCATCTTAAAAAAAAAAAAAGTGACACACTTCAATATGATTAAATAATTTGCCAAAACTCGTTGGAGACGAGCGACAAGTTGGGAACGCCGATGAACAATCCTCTTGAAAACTTCCGTCCCGCCGATTGGAAAGTTCCTGACGATATGTACAAAAACAAGGGCGCTCATCTACCGTATTAACACGCCTCGCACGTACCGACAGCCTGCGATTGGTCCCAACACGAGTCTGATGATCGGAAAGAGCCAATTTCTCAGAAGGCCTTCTTCTCCAGCCGATCGAGAATGGCCTGGATCCTCTGCACGGCCTCCTTTCGATATTGTCGGACGTTTTCCAGTCCCCGAGTCTCCACGGAATCCAGCTCCAGCAGCTCTTTGGTAAGAAGTTCCTCCAGGCATCGATAACTCTTGTCCGTTTTTCTGCCCACAAACTCGTCCACATCTTCCTGGAGAAGTAACACTCGAGCCATGATTTGTTGAACGCGAGCTAAACTGGGGTTGTCGCTCCAGGTTTGAGGTCCGGGGGGCCCCGGAGCTGAGAATTGGGCGGCCGCGGGGGGCGGGGGCTCGCCTTGTGACTGATTTGGATCACCCGGCCCCGCGTTGGGGTACATTTGGGGAGGTGAACTGATTTCCGCGGGTTTCCCGATGTTGCGAATTGGGGATGCCGTCGCCCTGGGCTTGGGTCCGACTTGTGGGGTGCGCTGATCCTTGAGTGACACAAAAATAAAACCTGATTTTACATATCTCTAACAAATAAATGGAGTTTTTTTTAACTTGAAATAAGATTTCCAATATTTTGAATTTAACTCAAGTGGTACCAAGTCCAAGCCCAAATGAAGTTGGGATGTTGTGTTGAATAAAAAAAATATGGACAAAAATCAAATGAGCACAAAGTAGCCCGGCAATAGGAAAAGACTGCAGAGGGTGCCCAACACATCCCAAAAGATCATCAACTGGCCCCTACGTACCCTGTCCAGCATCTACAAATCCCGTTGCCTTAGAAGGGCAGAGAGCATCATAAAAGACAATACGCATCTGGGCTTCCACCAGTTGAACTTGCTGCCCTCTGGAAGGCGATACAGAGCCATAACAGCCAAAACAAAGAGACCCAAGGCCAGCTGTCACCATACCCAACTCAAGTTCTGCACCTAGGACCTAATCAAGACTTATTACTACTACTTACACTACTTATTTTTTATGTTGACCAGTTATTTATCAATTACTATTTATTGATTATTTATTTATCATTATTATATATTGATTATCCGTGTTTGTTTGTTTGTTGTTGCGTCCATAGACTCAGCGAGTGGTGCGCTCTCAACAACTTGGCGCTGAACGTCTCCAAAATCATAGAACTCCTCCTAGACTTCCGACGGAACAAGAACGCTCCGCTCTGCTGATCTCACTTGGATTACTTATTTATTTATTTCTTATTTACACGTTTTTTGTTGTTATTTGTGCACTATGTGGTGAAAGCTTTAAATCTCATTATACTTGAATAATGACAATAAAAGCATTCAATTCAATGATGCTCCATTTGCTTTAAGATGTAAACATTTTTTTTAAATGAATGATATTTAAATCTGGATATCTTTTAATACCTTGGGTTGGTAAGGTGGCGGCGCACCGGTTCCAGTCCCTGGCCAAGCTGGAGGGTGTAATGGACGTACGGGATTTCCATACTGGTTTTGAGGGATCTGTTGGCCTGGCTGCCATTGCTGCTGCGTGGGAGCGTAAGTGCCGTGCTGTTCCCAAACATCCGGCGTGCGTGTGTATAGTTGGTTCGGAGGCAGAGCGTGCCCACTTTCGCCGTAATGAGGATAAGGCCCCGCATGATATCCGGGACCCTAAGAAAATGGAGATATGGCACATGCAGACAATAAAAATCATTTGAATGGAAAGTGTGTGCATAAATCTGACCTACCTGAAATTGTTGTGTTCTTACCCCTTGGCATTGAATACCGGGATAGTGATGGTTTTGTGAGTGAGGCTGTACAGCTGCGCCACTGCTTTGCTCCGCCGGACAGCTCGGATTCGTGTAAGAAACTGCGGGTGTTCGCTGAGGATCGGCACAGTAGAAAGGGTTGGATGGATGGAAACCACTTGTGGAATATTGAGTCTGTGCTGGGCTGTAGACAGCGTGACCATTTGGATAGCCTCCAGAAATCACCTGCAAAAAATAGATTATTTATAGTTGGGAATTGGGGTATTCAGTAATGTAGACTTTCTACTACGGAAAAAGGTAAACAGACACAATTTCTTCTGTTTTGGTCTCTAAATCGGTGCAACTTTTGTATGCGCTAAATTAAAGATTCTGTAGATGTCGCTGTATGACGTTGACAGCTTGACTGTCTGGGTACATTGCTTGCTGACGCGCTATAGTTATATTGTCAAAAGGGCGAAAGTGACAGACATGCGTTCGCATATCATGCTCGAAGCATGATAACATTAGTGATCGATGATAATGTTTTCGTCTGCTACCACTGACTGAGACGATCCGGATTAGAGCCGAAATGGGGAAAACCAGATCGGTTTTACAAACAGCGTACTTTCTTTTTTGTTTTTGAAACATTTTTTCCCGTACATAAATTGTTATACGCCGTACACAATTTGAAATGATCAAAAAACGTATAAAATACGGGAAAACGTATAAGTTGACAGGTATGTAATCAATTTCAGGGTCACTGAGTTGGAGTTTCCCATCAAGTCTTGACGAGTTCTATAAAGCTGTGTATATATACATTTGGTGGGGATATTTTTAGCTCTAATCTAGAGGCATCTAGCAATGCAAATGTGTACATTATATACCAAACGTACCTGGGGATTATACTGTGGCTGGCCATCAGATCCAGAAGGATAAGAATTTGCATAGTGACCCGTGGAATGGGACTGGGGGTACCAGTAGTGGGATGGGTAGCCGGGATACTGCGGCGTGTCCTGGGGATAAATAACAAACAACATGGTGTAAAATCATGCAACATATAGTACCAGAGTGGTGACTTGGTGGTCGGGTTAGTGGCATATTCTCATTCATTCGTCATATCTGATTAAATAAGCCTATAGTATGCACCACTGACCAGCCTAACTGTGATTTATGAATGAAATGCTACAATTAAAAGGCGTTATAGCGACGTTGCCACCCGAGTCGCTACAAAGTTAGCTGTGCTAGCAAGGAATCGTTAGCTGTTACATAACGTACGCTAGCCCGTTAGCCGCTTAGCTAGCATGAGTAGGAGACCCTGGCGAGGTAGTATTTGAACAAAGCAGTAAAATATAACAGAACAAATTGTCATTTTATACACGGGGATTGATTTATTTCGACTCACCATGTTCCTTTGGTAGTTTCCGTTATTACCCAAGTTCTAAAGCGAGTGAATTGCGGGTGTCACTTCATTTGACGCCAATGTACGTGCTAAACGCACTCCATGTATTATATGGCTGCAGGCTGTAACCGTTTTTAAAATGGAAAAGTTTTAACGGTTATTGTTGCCGACAAGTGGATAGGTCTAATTAGGGAGACGGCTTGTTTAAAGAACAGGAAATGATGAATGGCTTATAGCACAGTGAGCGCACGTCAGCTTGTTTATCCATAATGGGGATAGCGAATTTAGTACAGAAAGCTTACTCTCTATATTTTCCATGCGACTATTTTTCTAGCAACCGAAAGCCAAGCTTTGAATTCACAAAATTTGAAAACGAGCAGTTTTTGTTGTATTTATAGCGGTTTGTTAACGTAATAGTGTAGTTTTTATATTTTTTAACAACTAAAATGGAAAAAGTAAAGGAGTAAGACTATACCTCATATACAATCTTTGTCAAACGTCAATTTATTTTTAGTAAAATAAACACCACACGAATTAGGACAGGCTATTTTTTAAATAACGTTTAACAACGTTTTTTAAACAACGTTTTCAAATAACAAAACGACATTAACTCTATATACTGCGATTTAGTTGTTATATCCCCCACGATATTCCAACATCACCCGGAAGTTGAATCCTAGTCTTTATAAAAACGCTTCCGCTCCTTTTCCGGATGAGAAACATTTGGAAATATTCATGGCGTGACGTTACAACATTCAAGAAGGCGGTAAACAGAATCCCAAATAAAAGATGAACTACGTACCGGGAACGGCTAGTCTCATCGATGAGATCGACAGTAAGTATAACTAGGGTCAACTCTTGCAGAACGACATACCGTTCAAAAGTAGTCATCGCGGTTGACGGTTTAGTAACTCGTCAATGTTGTTGTATAATGTCTACCCTTGCCTGTATTTTGCAGAAAAACATCTGGTTCTCCTCCGAGACGGTAGAACACTCATCGGATACCTCAGAAGCATTGATCAATTCGGTAAGTGGTTCCCCTTAAGTGTTCTTTTGTTTTGCTTCAGGGTGACTAACACACGACAGTATTTATTTTGGAACAAACAGTGGTAGTACTTATACTTGCACACTAATAACGCAGTGTAAATCATCTAATTTGTTTTCCTTTGTCTTTCAGCCAACTTAGTTTTCCATCAGACAGTCGAACGTATCCACGTCGGCAAGAAATTTGGTGATATTCCAAGAGGAATTTTCATTGTGCGTGGAGAAAATGTGGTGCTACTTGGCGAAATAGTACGTAAGCTTTTTGTTTTGTCACTCATAAAAATCTGTCGTTTTTATTTGGGTAGTAAATATACAATTATGGGAAAGTTTTGTATGCTTCTTGATGCAAAATGTAACATTTATCTGACTCGAGGTAAGAGAAAAATAGAAATCTATTAAAAAAAAAAGACTAATTTACCAAGATTTACTCGAATCCATTTCTCTTCAAAATAAAACCCCCAAATCCAAAGAAATTGTATAATGGTGTTAAACATAAATGAAAACAATGGTTTGCCAATATTTGAGCTATATTTAACTGTGCACGTGACATATGTTTAAAGGTCAAACTGATAAGCTTTGTTTTTAGCATATAACCATTCATTTAGAATTTTATGGCTGCATTATCTTCAGGCCAATTTGTACAAAAATGAGCTCCCTTGAAATTTGCATTTTTTTCCATGAAAAATAGGGTGAGATTCAGTTTTTTTAATGAGCGTGTGGGCAAATAGTAAAAAAATAAATAAATAAACTATTTATCCCAGAAAAACAGCTGACTTTTCTGTGCCCAAGCTCATCTAAGTTTATCTGTTTTAACAGAAAATCTCGTCTCTGTAGGGTATTGAGTTACGTTTATCGGTAGCTTGAACATATTTGAAAAGCATCCCATACTGTAATTATATTTACAGATAAAATACACTGTAAATATATGTAAAATGCAATTTAAAGCACGTACCTTAATACCACGTCGTTTTTTTGCAGGATGTTGACAAACCTTGCGACACAGTCCTGCAGCAGGTGTCCATTGAGGAGATTCTAGAAGAGCAGCGATTGAAGCAGCAAACCAAGCAGGAGACAGAGAAAGTCAAGATGCAGGTCCTAAAAGACAGAGGCCTCGCCATCCCCAAAGCCGATAATTTGGATGAATATTAAACCACCCACCCAGCCAGCCAGCCAGCACACAGCCAGCGAGCCGCTTCAGTTTGTATCAGACGTGTATATTAGTTGAATTTAAAAGCATGATCTTATCAGCACATGGCAACATTATACTTTGCCTCCTTATTTTAGTGTACTGTTGAATTTAATTTCTATGAACTTCTCTCAGTTTTTCAGGTCCACGTTGGAAAAAAAAATGTTTGTGGATCATTACCATGGGAATTATTTGACAGCGGCACTTTGTTACTCGAGTGTTTGTACTATTTGGAGATGTAACGGCCTACGATGAGACAAATGAAATGGCTGTGCTCCATTAAAATGTTATTTTTTAAGCATGACTGTCGGTTGCCTTTCCATGTAAATATAATTACTGGTGTACACCTTACTGTTGCTAGTTGTGCTAGTTAGCTGATGCTAGCAGACTTGTATCAGAGTCTATTTGTCATTTATTTTCCAGCAATACCAATGGATTATATTCCAGATTGAGTAAAACATTATTTACAATACGCAGTATGAGGTTTATATTCAAAATATGAAAATTTGGAGCAAAAGGGGAAACTAAACTATCAAGGCAAAGGTATACAGGTTCAGGCAAGTATACTGGTTTGGGATATGATGGTGTAGGGCACATGTGTCAAAGTGGAGGCCCGGGGGCCAAATCTGGCCCGCTGCATCATCTTGTGTGGCCCGGGAAAGTAAATCATGAGTGCCGACTGCGTTTTAGGATCAAATTAAAATGACGAGTATAGATGTATATTAAATTTCCGGATTTTCCCCCTTTCAAATCAATAATTGTAATTTTTAATCATTTTTTCTGTGTTTTTAGTCAAAAAATCATTTTGTAAAATCTAAAAATATATTTTAAAAAAAGCTAAAATAAACATTGTTTTAGATCTATAAAAACTGAATATTCAGGGCTTTTAATCCATTTATTTAAAAAAAAATCTAAATATATCTAAAATGGTCCGGCCAACATGAAATCAAGTTGCCGTTAAAGCGGCCCGCGAACCAACCCAAGTCTGACCCCCTTGGTGTAGGGCAAAGGTCACCAAACCTTAATTTTGTATCACAGTAATTAAACGTTTTTTTGTATTTATGTAACGAATGAATGCTCTGGTTCTCTTTAAAAAATAGTGACCAGTACAATATCTCCAATAAGACATGGTGGAGTCTCAAGACTATCAAGAAAAAATGTGCTGCCCAGTATTAGAGGTCAAGACTTTTAAAACACTATTAATATAACAATTTTACAATTAATAGCAAAAAAATGTTATCGCCCCAAGAGACATTGGCTACGCCACTGTATCAACACAAGACTACTCACCTGGCTCGGAAATAGAAACGATAACCGAAGGCTTTTACTTTGAGGACCAAGCGACAACGCGTACACTTCCGGTAGCATCGGCGGACTTGACGCCCTTTGGGGCCGGGGTTCCAGCCCATTTTTGATGACGTCCCACCGAGGCAGAGGGGCGCGCTGACGTCCTCTATGGTGCACTCAGCCAACCTTTGCCTGAAACGGGAAGCTCTCGCTCTCCCGCCGTGAAGAATCCACCGAAGGGGAGCCGCTTCGTGAAGACCAAGCGTCTCCAACGGGGTTCTTCGATGCCGTGGAGATATTCCGTCGCCAAACCACGCACCGGACGGACTCTTCGGCGGTAGTAGAAATGCAGCGGCGCACTTCCATCCCGCAAGAACCATGCCCGTGTACCGCAAGCAGACCCATGCCACCTTCTTTCATCTCATACGACTTTGTCATGAGTGAAATTAGCTGGGCAGCAAACGAGGAGTAAAGGACGGTGCCTTCACGGAACCCCTTGAATTGGGGATTTTTTTTTAAACATTTTTTATTATTATTATTTTTTGATGGAGCTGGAGAATATCGTGGCCAACACTGTACTGCTTAAAGCCCGAGAGGGTAAGTTAATGCATGAAGGATGTTTGTGCTGTTTTTGTGGTGTCTTCTCGGTGAAATGTTTGCAGAGATGAGCGAGACTGAGATGGCCGTGACTGCAGGTAAACCTCGCAAGATGATTCCCACACCTTGGGCAATATTAATGCAAACGTTCGAAAGGATTCGCTGGGAAATCAAATTTTCTTTTATTATCTTTATTATTTTAGCTATGACGCGCTCTCTTATTTCTAAACGCAAACCTGTTTGCTTCACCCGCTTTCAAAACGAAAAGAATATACGCTCATTAAGGATAACATTACACATTGGAATACGTACATTGGACCCTGTGTACTGTCACGTGACTATTTTGTGGGAAATTAACGTCTTTATAAAAAAGGAAAAAATATTAAAATAAATAAAATGTATGAAAAAAAGCTAATTGCTTGCTTAGGGTGCCGTCATCTTACCTAGGGATGACAAACTAGAGCGCTACGGACACACTTCCTGGTTGTACTGCTCACATGACTTCCTTTTTGAATTTGCGTCCATGCAGGCTTCAGACGATTCATACAGTATCTCATAAATACCACGAGCAATGATTTTTCTCAAGATTTTCCCTTCAAAGTAACACATTTGTAGTCTCTATTAAAACCACGAACATGGAGGTGAAAATTGTGAATCAGGGGCCGTCTTATACGAGAGAAATTGTAAAATTCAACTATTTTAAGGCCATTTTAAGGCTGCGGCTTATACGAGAGAAATCGTAAAATTCAATGATTTTAAGGCAATTTTAAGGGTGCGGCTTATACGAGAGCAACTGTAAAATTCAACGATTTTAAGGCAATTTTAAGGCTGCGGCTTATACGAGAGAAATTGTAAAATTCAACAATTTTAAGGCAATTTTAAGGGTGCGGCTTATACGTGGAGGCGACTAATATGCGAGAAAATACGGTAAATGTTTCCACTTAGATATGAATGGAAGTGAAATTATTTTAGCCAACCTTTTTTTTTAAAAGACAATTCTTTCTGCTGGATGCTAACGTGTAAAAACTCCCATATTGATGTGGGTGATTGTCATTTTATGTTGAATCCCTAGAAAAGTCCAATCCACCCTTGTGTTACTAACAAATGGTGTCATAGCACGTGGGTTGTTGTATGACCAGTTGTGCCATGACGCAGGAGTCGAATCCAGGCAGTCCATTTATCTGACGGTGACGACATATACTTTGGAAAAAAGGAGGACGGCCGGGGTGAGTGCTTTTCGTGGGAAATAATAAAGTGAGACGGGAAGCCACCTTGGTCAGACTGGACGTTTGTTTTACGGAAGCAGAGCATGACTGGGCCGGGAGAATCCAGCTTTGCAAATTAATAAGAGCAGTTAATGACCCGTGACAGATATTGCTTGTCCTAGTTGCTCCGTTGGGCCACTTCCAGGTTCCGTGTGGGAGAGGAAAGGCAGCCCATGGTCCCACATCACGGGGTGGGCCGGGCCTGTGAGTTATACTCTCGAGTATAGTATTCTGAACGGACGTTAGCCACTCCCAGTTCATATGGATTTGACGTCTAGCGCCGTCAATGGCGGGGAGTAGGTTAGCTTTTTGAGCCAAAAAAATACGTGTGCGGTCGGCGTCTTTTGGTCGGCGTCTATTGGTCGCGGTCTTTTGGTCGTGGTCTTTTGGTCGTGGTCTTTTGGTCGCCCCGACCGCGACAACGGGCGACCAAAAGACCAAAAGGCTCTCGAGCCGCATGTGGTTCCCGGCCAAAATGAATGCAGGTCTGTGTCTTATCATATTTTGTTTATACTGTGGCTCTTTAGCTCGTTTCATGTTTCTCTTATTTTTATTCTCCCTTAAAACACAATCCAATTCATCAGGGTTCATTAAAAATAGATAATAAATTATATTTTAAACATAATTTGGCAGATTAGATTTTTTTATGCTGCTTTTGGCATCTTTCTACTCCCCCAGTTTAAAATTTTGCCTTTTTGTGTGTAGCTAGCAATATGGGTGGTCAAATCCACACATTGTTTGGTTGTTGACTCCTGCAGCGATACATAAATCATAGAAATATTCCTCATCCGTTTTCAACATGAAGAAAACATGACTCATCTTCTATTTCCAATGGCCAACTCACCACTCGGAAAAAAAACAAAGCAATCACGACCACTGACTTACATAAACACGGAACGGCGGGCGCTGCGTCTCAATCAGTTAGACGCGAGCCCGTCGGATTTCTAATCAGATTGATCGTTACGTAACGAACCCAATGGGCCACCGCCATCCCGTCTCCATTTTTTCCCGTCTTGGCGGATGACGAGCACGTGCGTCGAAAGAAAAAACTGGCGTATCAATCGACCGCTAACAATGCTAACACTGTGTGTACGCTATGCATTCTCTGGGAAAACTGCTGGTCTGACAGCTGATCATCTGGAAGAATCGGACGCTATTCAGGCCTGACAATGGCACGGCGTTGTGACTGCGATCCGTTTTGACAGTCACAACTGGCAACCCGCGTCGTATATTCCAGTGTTTCCCAAATTTTTTACATTGAAAAAATCTAACCATCTGAAAATCTTTTCATTTAAAACGATGTCGCCTATATTAACAATAGTCATTCTCATCCAAGTTTTATCAGCAGGAATCCCATAAACCTCCAAAATGATTCCAAAATGTAATTTTTCACACTAATTTAGCTAATGTCAATGAACAACTTCCCATTCGAGTGATGCAAAAATAAGTAATGTCATGTTTTTAATAGCATAGTTTCCTGACTATTCTCCAAATATGACTTAAATCTCCTTAAATTACGCAAGTAAATACATTATGTCACCAAAAGTTGATGCCCTAGAAACCAAACAACTTCCGTTTCATATTAGACAAAAATAAGCAACAAAATGACTGTTTCACAATTTGAAACTTTTACAGTAATCCCTCAAATATCGCGGTTCATGTGGACCAGACATGGCCGCGATAATCAAAAAATCACGAATTAGTGGCCAGCCAATTGCAGGGCACAATGAGACAAACAACCAATCACGCGTAGCTAGGGGCAATCTGGAGTGTCCAATCAATGTCTCTGGACTGTGGGAGGAAACCGGAGTACCCGGATAAAACCCACGCATCCCCGAGGAGAACATGCAAACTCCACACAGAAAGTTCCAAACCTGGATTTGAACCCATTTCCCCCACCGTGAGTGAGACCCGCTACCCACTCGCTCCACCGGGCCGCCCACACTGGTATATTCCAGGGTAAATTCCTTTGTCGGCGTATAATTGCGCCGGCCGCTGCCTGTGTGTGCATGGGTTCGCCATTCACAACTCCGCCCGGTGGCAGTTGTAGATTCCAAAACTGACAAATGTCATTGGCTGTCGATGTGAATGAGTGTATGGGAGGGTGCGGGGGGACGGGGGGCGTTTTAGAGTGCTGCATCCAGATGGCTTCGCTAAATTATGGTAACAGATCAGGGTATTTTGTTTGGACTCCAACGGACTGAATTCCACATTCACGCTGCCTGCTAGCATTTTCTTGCAACTTTCTGGGATTGAATGTATAATACAACCGATTCAGTCATAAACAGTACAACAGTAAACAGTAGTTAGTTCTACTCGCCCTTTGTGGGGGGCCGGGGGACTCGTCAGTAATAAGGTCAGCTCCGTTTCTCAGAAAAGTGTCAGTTTTAATGGGAAAAATTATCATACATTTGTTGGGAGGGTTTGGGTTTAAAAAATCGAGATGGTGATTCGATATTACCTTTTGATCCAGTAAAAAAATAAAAAATAAACAGTGTTAAGGTCTTAAATTCTTTTGTGATCCAAAAGTAAGGTTAATTTTTAGACATCATGGACTAGGGGATCTAGAAAAGCAGATTCTGGGATGAATAGTAGACATAATTATGAGTAAATTTAACATTGCTAACATTTTTTATACAGTTTTGTCCATTTGTTTTATCATGGTATCCTGTTTTGACCTGTCAGGGAATTAGAAATGCTGCTTTAATGACTATCTCCATCTGGTGTTAAAACTGAGAAGTGCAGGCTGTACTTGAGCTTCTTGTGCGGGCCATATTCAATGATATTTTCATCTTTTGCTGCAAGCCAATAAAAAACGGAGCAGCATTCCGACAAAATCAATATACCTAATAACTTATAACTATTCTTATACTTTTTCATGCTTTAAATTTCACAAAAATCTTCTTTGGGGTGCTAGAGTAAATCATTTTTGGATAGCGCAACCAGTCCCAGCATGACTCCCAGCGATCCTAAGCAAATTCTTGACGAGAAAATCTAGGCAAGCATCACGAATTTCATTGGTACAATGTGAAGTCTGTGCTGAGCTCCGTGGCTATGTTAGCTAACTAATGCAATTAGGCCTGTAGCAAAATGCATTACTCATCCCTGCTTTCTCCAATAACAGTTGACCTGCGCCATCCCTTCTAAAAGATGTCACCACGCCATGACATGCTGTTGGCTTTTCTTTGGGTGGGCAACTCAAGTGCACACCTACGTAGATCATATATACATATGTGGAGGTGAAAGAATGAATTGAATGCTTTTATAGTCATTATACGAGTAGAATGAGATCTAAAGCTTCACCGCCAAGTGCACAAATAACAATAACAAACAAATAAATAATATAAATATTCCATAAATAACAGTAAATAATCACTATAAAATCAATAAATAAGTAGTCAACAACATAAATAAGCAGGGGAGTGCACAAATAACAATAACAAACAAATAAATAATATAAACAATCCATAAATAACAGTAAATGATCACTATAAAATCAATAAATAAGTATTAAATAAATAAGTAGTCAACATAATTAGTCGACAACATAAATAAGCAGGGAAGTGCACAAATAACAACAACAAATAAATAAATGATATAAATATTCCATAAATAACAGTAAATAATCACTATATAATCAATAAATGAGTAATAAATAAATAAGTCAACATAATGAGTAGTCAACAACAAATAAGTAGCGATGTGCACAAATAACAACAACAAACAAACCAATAAATAATAAATTAATAAGTAGACAACAACACAAATAAGCAGGGAAGAGCACAAATAACAATCAATGAACAAATAAACAATAAATAAATAAATAGTCAACATAAGTAGTCAACACCATAAATAAGTAGTGAAGTGCACAAATAACAACAACAAACAAATAAATAAATAATCAATGAATAAGTAGTCAACAACATAAGTAAGTAGGGAAGGTCACAAATAACAACAATAAACAAACAAATAAACATTAAATTGATAAGTAGTCAACAACAAAAATAAGTAGGAAAGTGGACAAATAATTCATTCAGTCATCGTGTCATGGATATAGATCATTTTTCTATTTCGATTACTTGCATATTTTTGATAGTGGGTGGCTAAGTGACAATAATATTTCTGTAAATGACTGTGTGTTAAATGTGGAAGAATCTACGTTACGACGTACTGTACTTGAAAGCATCCCCCAAAGAAGAAGCAGAAATGCACATTTTAAAAATGGAGTCACGAATCTGTGCGTTTTGTGTGGGATTTTCACTCATATTTTTTTACTTGGGTGGAAATATTCAGCTCCGTTGCACTCGCATCTCTATTGTTGTTGTCACCTCTGCCCACACACGCCGTACTGTACTGGATTTGGAACTCAAGTTCACGCCTGTTGTTGTTCAAAGAATTCTGGGAAACAGGAGGGTTTCATTTTAAAGTGAGAAAAAAAACTAGCGGAATGAATATAAATCCAGGAAAAGTGAATTCGCTCATCTCATCTCATTTTCTGAACTGCTTTATCCTCAAAAAGGGTCGCGGGGGGTGCTGGAGTCTATCCCAGCTGACTTCGGGCCAGCCAATCGCAGTGTACAATGAGACAAACAACCAATCAGTCATAGCTAGTAGCAATTTAGCCCAGAATTAGCCTAGCATGCATGTTTTTGGAATCTGGGAGGAAACCGGAGTACCCGAAGGAAACCCACGCAGGCCCGGGGAGAACATGCAAACTCCACACAGTAGATGTGACCTGGATTTGAACCCAGGACCCCAGAGTTGTGAGGCCGCCCTGACGTAAATTATATCCGGGTAATATTGTAGAATGTCCTGAGCAAGCACAGTGCATCATGGGTTTTATTTTTTCCACTTTGTATCACATTGATTTTGCATTACGGTAACATTTTACCGTCTCTTGAGTTTAGTCTGTTTGGATTGTTGCCATAGTTTGAACGGAACATCCATTTAATATTTCATGCGCATTAATGTGGGGATAATCAATATCTCTGATATGCTTTAAAACCTCTCCAATCTTGAGTAGCTGCATGCAACATTGCTTTTTTTTTTACCACGCGCGTAGCTAATTTTTCTCGAAACCGACAATATTTTTACTTGTGTTTTTCATTTCGTTCCAAGAATCGGCCTCACAGTTCAGGGGTCCTGGGTTTGAATCCAGGTCGGTCCACCTTTGTGGAGTTTGCATGTTCACCCCGGGGCCTGCGTGGGTTTTCTTCAGGTACTCCGGTTTCCTCCCACAGTCCAAAAACATGCTTAGTAGGCTGATTGGACACTCTAAATTGCCCCTTGGTACGAATGTGAGTGTGGATGGTCGTCCGTCTCCTCGTGCCCTGTGATTGGCTGGCCACCAAATCAAGGTTTTCCCCCGCCTCTGGCCTGAAGTCAGCTGGGATGGGCTCCAGCACCCCCACCAACCCTTGTGAGGATAAAGCGGTTCAGAAAATGAACGAATTTCTTTTGCTAGATCTTTCCCTTTACATCGTCGGTTTCAACTATGCAGAGGCAAACCGTTACAAATTTCAATACTTATGGATACGTGTGAATCTAGATCATTTATTGTTGATATATTAAGATTCTGATGAATTTCATGTGGAAAAAAAATCCTAATGGTGGTTGTTATCCTATCCCAAATGCATTAGCCGCCATTTTCTTGACAGATGGTAATAGAGTTGCAGCATAAAAAGAGCAGCATGACATCATGGCCAAACAGGCAAGAGCGTCTTCCGGCAATAGTCTTCTCCTCACGCTCAGGTGTGGTCAGCATTTCCTCCGGCCTTCTGAGCAATACAAACAGCAACCGGCGTCAAACAAAAAGAGCAGGAAGTCCTAGGAGTGGCTCCAATATGTCTTCTTTCACTCACAAACATTTCAGGCTTACCATGAATTTTTAATCGCATCATACTCTTGCTCATTTATGTATCGCTTAGACCAGGGGTGTCAGTCACATACCTGTCAACCTCTGCCGATAACTGCCCTTATAAATGATTATGATTCCCTTTACAAACCCCCAAAAAACCTTACAAACACCGTACGGGTCGTACACTGGGGTGGGGGGAAAACCACAGGTGAACTTAATGGACAATCACAAGGACAGGTCACATTTGGGGTAAAAAAAACAACACCCATGACCAACCTAATGTGTAACACGGGGACATCCCTGCATAGTAGAAAGACTGACTGCAACACTGTATGGAACTGTTTTAAGATGCATAAGGACAGCAGAACGCATAGAGATAAATAGTGAACAAGCTCAGGCGTGTCCAAACATTACAGGGGACTATAGCTATCTGTTACCATGGACAAATAAAAGTATGCTTAAGACTGGTGTGTATATAGTTTTGATGCCTGAATCTTTTTGAATTGAATGATTTTATTGTCATTATACAAGTAGAATGAGATTTAAAGCTTTCACCACTAAGTGCACAAGTAGTCAATGTAATGGGTAGTCATAACATAAACAAGTAGAGAAGTGCACAAATAACAACAAACAAATGCATAAATAATCCAGAAATAATAATAAATAAGTAATTGATAAATAAGTAGTCACCATAATGAATAAGTAGTAGTCAACATACATAAGAAATGAGTAGTAGTCAACATAGTAACTAGGTTGTGTTCAACATAATAAATAAGTAGTAGTCCACATAATAAATTAGTTGTCAACATTATGAATAAGTAGTAATCAACATAATAAATAAGTAGTAGTCAACATAATAAATAGGTAATGTTCAACATAATAAATAAGTAGCAGTCAACATGATAAATAAGTAGCAGTCAACGTGATAAATAAGTATTTGTCAACATTATAAATAAGTAGTAGTCAAGATATTAAATAAGTACTAGTCAACATCGATAAGTAGTCAACATATTAAATAAGTACTAGTCAACATAGATAAGTAGTCAACATATTAAATAAGTACTAGTCAACATAGATAAGTAGTCAACATATTAAATAAGTACTAGTCAACATATTAAATAAGTACTAGTCAACATAGATAAGTAGTCAACATATTAAATAAGTACTAGTCAACATAGATAAGTAGTCAACATATTAAATAAGTACTAGTCAACATACATAAGTAGTCAACATATTAAATAAGTACTAGTCAACATAGATAAGTAGTCAACATATTAAATAAGTACTAGTCAACATAGGGTAGGTAGTCAACATAGATAGGTAGTCAACATAGATAGGTAGTCAACATAGATAGGTAGTCAACATAGATAGGTAGTCAACATAATAAATAAATAGTAGTCATCATAATAAGTAGTCAACATTGAGTCAGTGGTCACATTTTTATGTATACAGCACTGTGTGTGCATATATCGTGTGTGTGTAGTGCCGGGGGGGTTGCCCCACGTTGCTTTAACGGCCTGGATTCTTCTGTGTGTCAACACTTTTGAACTTTACGATCAAGCAAGGACGTGTTTCGCAGTGCAGAGGCCCGGAGCGCTCGCTACCGTTAAATCCAGCATAAGGGCACGACTGCAGAGGTCACGGTCACGGTCGCGTCTAGAAATGTTTTTGGAGACTGGTGCGCCCTCAAAGTGGAGCGTTGCCGCCGCCAGGATGTCCTTTCCCCTTCAACCTTATTTTTACTCGACTTGACATGCCTTGATGATGTCAGGGCCGTTAAGGGGAAACATAAATAAAGTGCACTGACCACACAGCCCGTATGGAAGAAATTAAAGTGACGTCGGGGCCGTTCGCAGCAACGCCTCGGCGTGCTGTGGATTTCGGCTTCCGTGCGGGTGACAGGGCGCCACATTTGTTTCGTGAAAGAAATCGTCGTTTTTTTATTTTTTGAAAAGTTCATTCATGAAGTTAGATGAACTTTTAGATTGTGACTTTTCGACATGATTTCTTGCTTCAAGCCTGAATATTTCAGATGCATATCAACATAATAAACAATGTTAAGACTCTTTTGATTAACAGGAAACCACAGTGTGCACTGACGGATTAATATGTTGGGAGTTTTAATTATTTATGTGCGATAAAATGAAGAATGCTGTCGTTTTTTTTTGAGGGGGCGACAAGTGTGTGTACAGAGGTTTTCTGACTTTGACTTTGGAATTTGAAAAAACTAACTAGTTTAGGTGAAGCATTCAATGTATTATGCCTCTTTGTTACAGTATTTACTCGCATATAAGCCGCCTCCGCGTATAACGTACCCTTAAAATTGCCTTAAAATAGTTGAATTTTACAATTTCTCGCGTATCAGCCGCCCCACTGATTCTCAATTTTCACCTCCATATTCGTGGTTTTAATAAAGAGTACAAATGTGTTACTTTGAAGGGGAAATCTTGAGAAAAATCATGGCACGTGGTATTTCTGAGATACTGGATGAATCAATATCATAAGGAATTATTAGTTCATCCAGTAATGTTTTTTTTCTTACTGCAAAACTGAAAATAACCCACAAATAGTAAATGTTATTACTGGTGAAAATGGTATAGCAAGTCTTGTGCACATGCATATAAGCCGCGCTTGATTCAGTCATCTTTTTTTTTGTTACAAATACAGCTTAGATGCGAGAAAATACGGTATTAGGGATAAAAAAGACCAAGCGTCTTTTTTTGCCGCATCTCTTTCGTGTATAACAGATATCTACGAGTACTGAACGATTTATTCAGACGAGTTTCGACCAGAAAACGCACAACGCTCATGCGCGGGCAAAAAGAGGGCTTTCTGGGTAATGAAGTATACTCGTGCACACAACACCGATAGCCAATGGCATCCTTTCTCAGAATAAAACTTCATTACCCACAATCAATATGTGGGTAGGCTGAGCTGTTGCATTTTTTCAGTGTTATTCCTTCCTTAGCCTGTTAGCTCCCGCGATCGCTCATTCAAGACTACTTCTCGTTGGCAAGTGGTCGTGCGTTATCCTATTGTGAGGACATTTGCGTGCATCATTTTCGGAATATTTTGAAGGGAAGACAACAGCAAACAGCCCATCGATAGCGAACGTGAGGGTGGAGGCGTGGCAAACAGCTAACCCGCCCAGAACGAAGGTAAAAAACAAAAAACTAAATTAGAATTCAGTTTTGTGTAAAGTTACATTAAACGTATGTTTGAGTGTGTCTGTATATATTAATCCAAGTTAATTTAAATGTGTTTGTTCGGTTACGAGTGCGTTGCCGTGGATAAAGTCCCCCCTGTTTTTGGTGTTTTTTCAGAGGGTTGGAACGAATTAATTTGTTTTTAGTTCATTTCAATGGGAAACGTCCGCTCGAGTTACGAAAAGCTCGACATACGATCTCAGTCCCGGAACGGATTAAGATCGTATGTCAAGGTACCACTTTAGTAGAAATTGTTCATTTTAGAAAAGATATCCGGGTTGTTTTCAATGAAAAATTGACACACCCATAAAATTCAATGTAGAAAAAGTTGAATGGCCGTGTGGCTGACCCATGTTTACGTCAGACTTTCAGTACATAAAATAGTTTAGACCTCACATTCCCAAATTTCGACCTTCCGCAGGAAACCACGCGTTTGCTTCACATTCCAAAATGACTGTCCGGTATCTTCATTTTTAGATCAGCGGCAGGAGTAGAGATGAACTCGTCATGCTTTGGCTGAAGGAAATGAAATTATGCGACCTCACAGGAACGTGGAACATAACTTTGGATATTAACAGTTTTCCAGAAGCTTAAGTCGGCGAGCGCGGGCGCTTCTAGCTTACGGAGTCAAAAACAATGTTGATGAGAAGCAGGTGCTGCCAGTTAATGATTCTCTAAGGGGATATTTTGACTGCAGTTATTAATACATTGGAGCTCGCTGTTTGTCTGGGGACACGTGACCTCTTCTTGACACTGGGGAAATTGGCTACCCTTAAAAAAAACAGTTTTATGGCTATGAAAAAACAGTTTCCGAGTGAAAATGTCATTGTTATGCAAGCTAACTTCATATTTGCCAACTCAGATTGGTTCTAGTGGAGGACATCTATTTTAAAATGAAGATAATTGTCTCTAAATTGATTTTACGCAACAAATGGACAAGAAAGGCTAAAGCACGTTATTTCAATTAAGACACGGAAAATCTGTACTTTAAATAGTGAAGAATGTTTGATCTTAGATAAAAAATTGTGAGTTTGATTTGGGTAAAAAAAAAAAAACTTTCAGAAGCTGTTTTCTGAACTTGTACACAAAGTTTCTTGAATTTTAATCACATAACCAATATTTTATTAATTGAACGAGCGTAAGCCATGTGTTTTGAATACCATTTTTCCCCTTTGCTAAGTACCACAACACATACTCTATGGCAGGGGTAGAGAACTTATGGCTCGGGAGCCACATGTGGCTCTTTTGATGGGTCCCGAACGCACCAATAGGAACGTCACGTTGCCATTGTGGCATTTTTTTTTTCATTCTATCTCTCATTGATACTCATTGATCTCATTGATATTCATTGATTAGCAACAGCGTAACAACGTTTTCGAAAGAATTCATAGATTTTTTTATACTTTAAAAGTGGTAAAATGACTAAAAAAATGACATTTTCATGTATTTTGACTTTTTAAATTGTAAGTCCGGCTCTCAAGAAATGACAAATTATTAAATAATAAATTGTTTATGCCTCTCTCTTTTAAAAAGAGACTTTTTGTACTTTAAAAGTGGTAAAATGACTAAAAAATGACATTTTCATGTATTTTGACTTTTTAAATTGTGAGTCTAGCTCTCAAGGAATAACAAATTATTAAATAATAAATTGTTTATGCCTCTCTCTTTCAAAAAGACTACTCACAACAACTTTTGAAAAGATGTCCAAATAAACGTTAAATCTCATACAGAAGTCTGTAGGTTATATATCTCTTGCTCCCAGTTTCAGTATTACGGTAATATGCAGAAATTGCTCTCATGGCCTGTTAAGTTGGAGAAATTCAAAATTGGACGATTTCTGTTTGACATCATTATTTCCACCATTCTTCTATTTCAAGTAAAAAAAAGTTTGTTTTTAGGGAAACTCTGCTTCATTTCTTACCATCAGAGATGAGTTAATCGAAGATACGTAATTCCCATAAAATGTGAATTTCTGCATGTGTGTTTCCTGCCACATAAATCCATTGAATTGAATTTGTCATGACCAAACTAATAAGGTTAAAAACCGGTCCAATTTGTCAATGAGTGATTAGCTACTCCGAAATCAATCTGCACATAAAACAATACCAGAAAAAGCGGAAGCCAGTGATACAATTACCTTCTGAGTGGAAGTACAATTCCACTGAGGAAGTGGAAGAGCAGAGGGGAGGAGACGGGGGGAGGAAGAGGGGAGAAAGGGGGGAGGCGGTAATGCCAAGACAAAAGTGCTGAAGCTTTCCCTCCGAGGCTCCAACATGACGTGCTGCCGCTCGCATTCCAGGCTTATGACTTAAAGATGTTTGCTTGTCGTAGCTTTTCCTGTTCTCATGCTTGCCATATTGCGGCCTCGCTCGCAGTCATTTTCCACCGCGCTCGATCGACACTTGAAATGGAATCGGTAGCCGCTCCGTAAGACCACATACAAATCGATAAAAAGAGACAAACGAGACACTCGACACAACAGCTGGACTTGGTCAAAATATTTCTTGTATCCCTCTGAGGAATGAGATCATATCAATGCCAGCGATTGTCTTTTTAAAATAAAGCAAAGCGCAAAACCAGCAAATGCAGATTTTTTTAGCCGAGAATTTTTATTGTCTTTATCAGAAAACAGGTTAAGGTTAATCCAACGCGAATATGACTGATATCCGCCCCATTTTTTTTAAATTCTATTTCGTATTGCGACTCGTCACACGATAAAGACAACAAGTATCAACTGACGTTTTCCTTTGAATCATCATTCCATTGCGTCATCGGTTTCAACGATGCAGAGTCAAATCTTGACTTTTGATTGCTTATTTTCAGTAATCGTTCTGTGGGAGTCTTGATCATTTAATTTTTAACACTCTTTGACAATAATGTATCATTTAATTCAGGGGTATCAGACTCGGGTTGGTTCGCGGGCCTCTTTAACGTCAACTTGATTTCATGTGGGCCGGACCATTTTAGATATAATATTTAGTTGTTTTTTTTTAATAAATGGATTAAAAGAACTGGATTAAAAGCCCTGAATCTTCAGTTTTTTATAGATCTTAAACAATGTTTATTTTAGATTTTTTTTAAATATATTTTTAGATTTTACAAAATGATTTTTGAACTAAAAACACAGAAAAAAATGGATTAAAAAATGACAATTATTGATTTAAAAGGGGGAAAATCAGGAAATTTAATATACATCTTTACTCTTCCTTTGAATTTGATCCTAAAACAGAAAGTCGGCACTCATCATTTACTTTCCCGGGCCACATAAAATGATGCGGCGGGCCAGATTTGGCCCCCGGGCCGCCACTTTGACAGATGAGATTTAATTAGTGTGTAAAAACTCGTGAGATTTAAATCAGGGGTGTCAAACTCTGTTTAGCTCCCGGGCTAAGCATTATGCTAACTCAATGTCACTTTTTGTAAATTTGGGCTCAATTCCTATTGATTTTAAGGGACTTTCCCGCTTGCTTCTTGTACATTGGTCACTTCCTGCTTATTTTGGGGCATTTCCAGGTGACTTCCTGTTGGTTTTGGGGCATTTCAAGTGTCCTTACGAACTCATTGGCTGCCATTTTGACGGCAGGGGCCCAAAGAAGAAATAGGAAATGAAGCAAACAAGGTTTGACAGCCCAAATTTAAATGGTCGATGCAACAGGAACCCGATTCCAGATTATTCACAACAATGGAATCCAGTCTTGGTGTTCAGGATTTCCCTACGGGGGGACGGTAGACCTCTTTCTTCCCACGGAGAAAATCCGCCGGGAAAAAAATGGGGTTTTGGAGAGGAAACGCAACGGAATCTTTGATTTTTATACACACCGTACAATGCGAGACTATGATTTCATTGGGCGTCGAGCCGACGACAACCCCGCCCCGCCTCTGGATCTCTGTAATCCATCATTTTCAGAAAACTGAAAAAAACTGGTGCTTTCGCCACAGGTGGAGGAGGCAAGCGGAAAGGGAGGAGCAAAAAATGGAAGGAGATCCTTCGCTTCCCGCACATAAGTCAGTGCACTGAGTTGGGCAACAGCATCGGTACGTTTGGGAAAGTGTCTGCTGGTGTTTTTGGTTTTGTTTTGAAATGTTGTTTGCTCTTTTTATTTGCAGAGAAGGACTATGTCAGCATCTGTGAAAAACAGCCAATTGGAAAGCAGCTCTTCCGTCTTTACTGTGAGACCAGACCAAAACTGCAACGCTGCATTCAGCTGCTGGATGCAATGGTAGATATTCACACGCACATAAGCCAGTTCAAGTAAATAGCGTCCTGGCCCGAATATAAGACGACAACCCCCTATTTTTCAAGACTCAAGTTTGAAAACAGCTTTTTGAACACCAAAATCAATTTTTATGCTGAAAGTAAAGGCAGAACATCTGAAAAAAATGATTAGAACGATATGTTAGAGAAGGGGTAGGGAACCTATGGCTCGGGAGCCATTTGTGGCTCTTTTGATGGGTGCATATGGCTCTCCGCTAACCTGTGAGTTAAAAATATGGAAACCGTCAGTGAGAGTTGATTCCCAAACGCACCAATAGGAGACCTTTTCTACTTTAAAAGTGGTGAAATGAATTTTAAAAATACACATATTTTCATGTATGTGTACTTTTAAATGATGTGTTTGGCACTCAAGCCATAATATTTGAAAGTATGAATTGTTTAAGGCTCTCTCTGTCGAAAAGGTTCCCGACCCCTGTGTTAGAGAAAAAAATCATGTTTTGTCTCATTCAAATCATACAAAAATCTTAATATCCGAACATTTCAATTTGTAAAATAAAGTACAATCACATTTGTAAATGAATGGCTTCTAGTTTTTGACTAAATGAACCAATCTGCTGTGATAAAACAACAAAATTGGAATAACTGCATTAACCATCAAAGTGTTCAGTATTCGCTTTAAAGATATCTTATATATTTCATCGCAGCAGATTGGTTCATTTACATTTCAAAAACCAGAAGCCATTCATTTATTCTTTACTCTTTCTAGACCCTGAATTTAAGACGACTGACACTTTTTCAGTCTTAATTCAAAGCAAAAAACACCGTCTTATATTCGGGCCAATATGATAGTGACAAAAACAAAGTCCCGATACGATACTCAGTATTGGCGTTCGATATTTAGCGACTTTATCGGAGTGTTTCTGTTTTGGTGGCAAGTTGGGACTTGATCCGTTAGTGTATTTTGCTTATTGGCTGATGAAAATCCAAATGCTAGGCTGGATAAATGGAACTAATGATCGTGACAGTGAATGAATCTAGTACGTTTTTGCATTATTTTTACTGGTCTAAATATTTGTCTATTGGATCAAAGTCGCCACAACATCTTGATAAAAGATGGAAGTGAAAAAAATCTGCATCCGGACCTCTTTAAAAATCAAATGTGGGAAATGTCAGCTTTTGAATACTTACTAGTGCCAATAGGACAACTGGAACAACTTAGTGTTTCCAATTAAAAATGTAAAGATGGCATAAATTAAGATTACGAACACTGGTGACCAACTAGAACACATTTCGAGTCCTGCCAGTCTTTTTTTTTTTTATGATGCAGCAACTTCTCAGATTCTTCGCGTCACGGTGAGGTTGCCGGGCAGCCAGAAGAAATATAACGTCCCTTTTAATAGTACTACCCAGTTCAATATTTTACGTTCACCTTTTGCAGCGTTGTCTAACAACGTGCTGGCATTAGAACCGACCAATGACAGAGTCGTGATTAATCAACGGAACCCCTAAAAAGTCCCCCAAATGCCTCATCGTGCACTCTCCAGAGCGTCCGGAAGGAGCCCCTCCCAATAGACATGTTTGACTCTTTGTTTACTGCACATGTGTCAAAGTGGCGGCCCGGGGGCCAAATCTGGCCCGCCACATCATTTTGTGTGGCCCGGGAAAGTAAATCATGAGTGGCGACTTTCTGTTTTAGGATCAAATTAAAATGAAAAGTTTAGATGTATATTAAATTTCCTGATTTTCCCCCTTTTAAATCAATAATTGTAATTTTTTTTTAATCCATTTTTTCTGTGTTTTTAGTTCAAAAATCATTTTGTAAAATCTAAAAATATATTTAAAAAAAGCTAAAATAAACATTGTTTTAGATCTATAAAAAACTGAATATTCAGGGCTTTAATCCAGTTCTTTTAATCCATTTATTTAAAAAAAATCTAAATATTATATCAAAAATGGTCCGGCCCATGTGAAATCTAAAAATATATATAAAAAAGCTCAAATAAACATTGTTTTAGATCTATAAAAAAACTGAATATTCTAGGCTTTTAATCCAGTTCTTTTAATCCATTTATAAAAAAAAATACATCTAAATATTATATCTAAAATGGTCCGGCCCACGTGAAATCAAGTTGACGTTAAAGCGGCCCGCGAACCAACCCGAGTCTGACACCCCCTGTGCTACGCCATCAATTTGCAGGCACCTGATTGGTGGACTTGATGATGAGTCCAGTCCATACTTGCGTGCCCTTTCTGCCTGCTGCTGCTTTTTAAAGACTAAATCTCCGGGCTTATGTGTGTACGTACTGTTTGTATACGTGTGTGAATGTGTGTGTATTTTTTATAGTGGAAAGATGGTGACGCTGGTGTGACACACTATGACACTCCAGGACCTCGAGGAATCCTGCCGTGTTTTCTGTGCGGTTGCCAGGCAACACAGGGCCTCGTTGGGGGGAAAAAGCCGCCGATAGACGGCGTTGAGCTAGTGTTAGCGCGAGCGCCCTCGTCGCAGCCCCCCCAAGCCTGCTTTTTTCCCCCCTCATTCGAAGTGAAAAGTGCTCACTCTGCGTCACGGTTCTTTTCTTTGGGATGTCCAATATGTCCGGCTTTTACGCTGGTGCGGGTAGGCTAGAGATTTCCCACACTCCATGATGTGATCGGGAAATGATGTGTTAGTATAATGCAAAATGTGACAGATAAACAGCATGTTTTATAATGTTTCTATGTTTATATTTACAATATTGAAACAAATCTTGCGGGGGGAAAAAAGAGAAAATGTCCGGCAAAAGCTAAAAAAAATGTATTTCTTTATACAGGAAGATTATGAGGTGACGCCTGATGAAAAAAGAAAAAGCAGAGGGGACCAGATTATCAAGACCTTTCTTTCCAAACAAGTGAGTTAACGTGTCTTTTTTTTTTTTTAATATACAGTGGCACCTATACTTACGAAATTAAATGGTTCCAGAACTTAGCTTTGTTCCATAATTTGGATTATTCGTAACTAGCCTATGTAAATTCTCTTATTTTTCCTCCCAAAAAAGATCAGCAAACCCTTTAGAAATGATCAACATGTCCCAAATTTGCATGAAAAATGTGACAAACCCACAAAAATGCGAGAAAATGAAAAGAAAATGATTTAATAAAGTGTTAAAATTAATAACAAGCATGCTAAAAAAATCTATTCATGCATTATAAGGAGGAAGCTAATCTTAGCACATAAACAACTTATGAAACATCATAAACAAATGATCAATTGAAAACAACTTATATATATATATATATATATATATATATATATATATATATATATATATATATATATATATAATATATAAAATAGCTGTTTTTCAGGAATAAACGACTCCGTCGCTGCATGTCTTGCAATTGCTTTGTCAAGCACGACACGATGCTACCGTGACCTTTTCAAAATAATACAACCAAATCGGGACAGGTCTGGACCTTTTGGGAGATTTCGTAAATCTGGTTTTGTAACCTGAAAATGTCATACGTAGAAGTGTTCGTAAGTAGAGGTGCCACCGTACAGCTGAAATTTGCAGACTCATGTTTGTGTGTTTATGGATAAAGAGTATTTTTTCCGTGCATGTGTTGATGTAGTCTCCTCAGCGTGTGGACATTGCCGAGGTCTTTGCAGATCAGTGCCGAGAGAACCTCCAACTCAGTCCGTGTAAGGAGATCTTCAGCAACTGCCGCAAGTGAGACGCCACCGCCGCTCCGTCTTCGCGTCCTCTCACCTCCCCGATATTCTCACCCGCTTTTTTTATCCCCCGACCCTCGCATCATACGAACAATGTAAAGCGTATTGACTTACCCGTTGTTTTTGGAACCAGAGCCGTCCACGACTACCTGAGCGGAGCCCCGTTTGCCGACTTTGAGAACAGCATGTACTTTGACCGCTTCCTGCAGTGGAAGATGCTGGAGAGGTCAGTCAAAGGTCAAAGGTCATAGGGCAGTGCCTCGAAAATTTACGGGAATGGTCTTTTATCTCGGGTGTCGCTAAATGCTAGCCTTCCCAGTAGAAATTAGTTTAATTTCTGTTACTGCCAGTGAAAGCGTCGATGGTTGTAAACAATAAAATTATCATTAGCTTCCAAAAAAAATACATTTAGTACTCTACTCTATATTCATATTTAATGTAGTGGGGGAAAAAAACTGCAGAACATAGGGGAAATGACCAGCTACAATTTAAAAAAAATATATATATATCGTATAGTATATGTCATATATATGTGTGTATATATATATATATATATATATATATATATATGTATATATATATATATATATATATATGTATATATATATATATATATATATATATATATATATATATATATATATGTATATATATGTATATATATATATATATATATGTATATATATATATATATATATATATATATATTTTTTTTATATGTATATATATATATATATAATCAATAGAGGTCAACTGAACACTGCATTATTTCTTATATGAATGAAAATCATGTATATGTCCAAAAATACAAAAAAAAAATGATGTTTTATGCGATATATTTATATTTTCACTCGTGATTCGGACTCGACTCGCGTGCAAAAATATGCAATCGGGACATTCCTCGTTTAGACGCTGAGCCAAGTGCGCCATATGTTTTGGCACATGACAGCAACACACACACACACACACACAAACACACACATTTCCCAGTCTTTTTTTTTCCCTGACTTGCTCACTTTCCATCTACGTTTTTTTTTCTTCTCGTGGTGACACACGCGCTGCGCCGTGAGTACGTTTTCGATGACGTCGCAAGTGTGGAAATCTCGGAATGTTCATTTTCTTGCGAGTCATTTCATCTGCGGTTTAGCTAGTTTTCATGTAAAATTCTCACAGCTGTGATTTTCAGCTCAAAACCCCCGTAAGCGTCATCGTAGCTACTTTAGATGCGTTTTTAATCATTAGATTTTGCCGCCAACATATTTTGCCGGTTCCTTCGCACGCTATGGAATAAATCGTCTTTGGCGTCCAATCCATTTTGACTGGGAGGGGCGAATGAATGAGCGGTCGCGCAGAACAACCTACGAGTAGCCAAGCATAACCTTATTATTCTCTATTAAGCCACAGTTGACGCTCCTAATAGGAGTTGATCACTTTTGGCAGGAAGTCTGCGTATCAGATGGCGCTCCCAGTAAACAGAGCATCCGTGATCATATCCGTTGTCTGGAAAGTCCAATTGCACGCAAGAGGCAAGAGGCCACACCCACCCCGTGAACAGGAAACAGACTCGTTGGGGATGGTATTGAGTACTGCGGATAACATCTCTGCCCTGATCAATAATCCAGTACATGTGCGTGTGTTCACCGTCTGTTTTTTTGTCAGGCAACCCATCACGAAAGAGACTTTCAGACAGTATCGGGTCCTGGGCAAAGGTGGTTTTGGAGAGGTGAGTGACACTTGACCAAAGTTCTACTCGCACTTCACTGAATTCCAGAAATTGGACTTTAATATGTAGGAAAATAAGACAAAAATATAGTTTTACTCCAATGCTGCTAATGAAAAAAAATTGGAATCAAAACAAGAAGGCTTTTAAAAAGACAGGTTGGTCTCCAGGATACCCAAAAGTTTCATTTTCAGCACATGATGTGGATTTTTTTTCCCCGGAAATCATCTTACTTCCTCCTGTGAGCCACTTTCAATGCTGTATTTTTATTGGTCGCTTGTCACAGTCAATGAGTCTTAACTACCCTTTTCCATTGAGTCCTAAAGACTTCATCGATTTCCACTATGCAGAGGCAAACCGTTACCAAAAAAAAGTAATTTTAATGTACAATTACAATAATGTAAGAATTTACCCACTTCAAATATTCTGGAGATTGGATTGGATTGGATAACTTTATTCATCCCGTATTCGGGAAATTTCATTGTGACAGTAGCAAAAGGGTGATTAGACAGAACAACAAAGCAAAAGCACAAAGTACAAAGCAAATCAAAGTAAATAGGATCATTAAGAATCACCAAATCAAATCATTAAGAAAGAAACGCAGCAAAAACACAAAACGAGCACTATGAGATTGAGATTTCACAAGTGTGTCAACCAACACCTGTGTCCACACCGTAAAATGAGTAATGACACATTTTCTTTCTCCAAAGTGATGTGAATAATCCGTGATTCACTTTCCTTCATCTCAGGTTTGCGCCTGTCAGGTTCGAGCCACGGGAAAAATGTACGCCTGTAAGAAACTGGAGAAAAAGAGGATCAAGAAGAGGAAAGGAGAGTCAATGGCGCTCAATGAAAAGCAGATTTTGGAGAAAGTTAACAGTCGATTTGTTGTGAGTAAACGTTAAAAAACAAACATTTGCTGCCAGTTTAACCAATTTGACACAATGCGTTTCACGGGTGTGTAGGTGAGTTTGGCGTACGCGTACGAGACCAAAGACGCTCTCTGCCTGGTGCTGACCATCATGAATGGCGGAGACCTGAAATTTCACATCTACAATATGGGCACGCCAGGCTTTGACAAAGACAGGGTCCAGTTTTATGCTGCTCAGATCTGTTGCGGTCTCAAACACCTCCACAGGGAATCCATTGTCTACAGGTACCACTCATACAACCAGTCCCTATAAGGTTCCAGTTGAAGCTATCGTCACGCAAAGTCATCTGGGATAGGATCCGGCACCCCGCCACCCTGACCGGGATTATCCAATGATGAGAATGTTAACTTGTGATCATAACCGTGACCCATTTGTTTCAGCAAAACATTCATTTGGGGTTGGGTGTGTTTTATTTTTTTGCAGAGATTTGAAACCAGAAAACATCCTACTTGATGACAACGGTGAGTTTACACACACACACACACACACGCACACACACACACACACACACACACACACACACACACACACACACGATGCCAAACTGCTGACTTCAAGATATGAAATGAATATGAAAATACATGGATGATTGTCTTTTGTATTCGATTAGATTAGATAACTTTATCCATCCAGTATTCGGGAAATTTCATTGTCACAGTAGCAAGAGGGTGAGAATACAGACACAGGAAAACACATTTTAGACATAAATAAATAGGTAATAAATAAGTTAATAAATAAATAAAAAATATATAAATAAATGTCAGCAACACGCTTATTTATTAATTAATTTATATATTTATTAACTTATTTTTTACCAATTTATTTATGTCTAAAATGTCTTTCAAATGGCAATTTTATATATATATATATATAATTGCCATTTGAAAGACATTTTAGACATAAATAAATTGGTAAAAAATATGTTAATCATTTATTAGTTATCATATACATCATATAATATCTTACATACAATACATATTGTATTTGCTAACTAATTAGCACAAAAGCTATGACATAGGACCCAGGGACTTTCATCCGGAGGGCCAGTATGTCTTCCAACTAGGCTGCCAAAATTAATTGATTAATACATTGACAGCTTTTTCAATCGTGCTGATCGATAGATCATTTTTGGAAATTCAAATTTGTACAAATCGTCTGCAATTATTGATTTAAAATGAGCAAATACATCTATAATCTTCATTTGGATTTGATCCTAAAACAGAAAGTCGGCACTCATGATTTACTTTCCCGGGCCGCACAAAATGATGCGGCGGGCCAGATTTGGCCCCTGGGCCGCCACTTTGACACCTGTGACTAAGGTGATTGTGTTTTGTGTTGTATTTTCAAAAGTAAGACATTGGTTGCTAATTCTTGCATTCTTCTTGCATGGCAGGACACATCCGCATTTCCGACCTGGGCCTCGCCATTAAAGTGCCTGACGGGGAGTTGATCAGAGGAAGGGTGGGCACGGTGGGCTACATGGGTAAGCGGCCATCCCGTCCACACGTGCCAGTCGGTTCGCCGACCGCCATTTTGGTTTGTGCTCAGCTCCGGAAGTGATCAACAACGAAAAGTACGGCATGAGCCCCGATTGGTGGGGGTTAGGCTGCCTGGTCTACGAGATGACCGCCGGGCGATCGCCTTTTCGGGCCCGCAAGGAGCGGGTCAAGCGGGAGGAGGTGGAGAGGAGGGTGCAAGAAGAACGGGAGGAGTACAACGACAAGTTTACGGAGGACACCGAGGAAATCTGCCGAAGGGTGAGGTGGTCGCGGAGGGGCTTGAGAGAGAGAGAGAGATGATCCAGGTCAAGGGTGTCAGACTCGGGTTGGTTCGCGGGCCGCTTTGACGTCAACTTGATTTCATGTGGGCCTAACCATTTTAGATATAATATTTAGATTTTTTTTTTAATAAATTGATTAAAAGCCCTGAATATTCCGTTTTTTATAGATCTAAAACAATGTTTATTTGAGCTTTTTAATGTATTTTTTATTTTACAAAATGATTTTTGAACTAAAAACACAGAAAAAATTGATTGACAAATTACAATTATTGATTAAATATAATATTTAGATTTTTTTTATAAATGGATTAAAAGAACTGGATTAAAAGCCCTGAATATTCTGTTTTTAGAGATCTAAAACAATGATTATTTGAGCTTTTCAAATATATTTTTAGATTTTACAAAATCGAGAAAAAATGATTAAAAAATTACAATGATTGATTTAAAAGGGGGAAATCAGGAAATTTAAAATACATCTATACTCTTCATTTTAATTTGATCCTAAAACAGAAAGTCGGCACTCATGATTGACTTTCCCGGGCCACACAAAATGATGCGGCGGGCCAGATTCGGCCCCCGGGCCGCCACTTTGACACATGTGATCCAGTTGGTGATTCATCTCTTCTCCAAACTCATGTAGCTGCTCACCAAAGACCCAAAGCAGAGGCTGGGATGTCAGGCGGACAGAACGGCCGGCGTCAAAGCTCACTCCTTCTTCAAGAACATCAACTTCAAGAGGCTGGAAGCCGGAATCGTGGAGCCTCCTTTCGTGCCCGACGTGAGTTGTCCCATCGTTGTTGGTAACCAAAAAAAATGAAGGTTTTCAAGTCAAAGGAAAGCCTTAGCGAGCAGCCATGACAGGTCGTTTACGTTAGCCTGCTGATGAGTTCATACTTGAAAATGTCAACGATTGCATTTAAAAAACCTGAATCAGATCTAGGACATCCCTAATACAGTAATCCTTCGAGTATCGCGAATTCACTACTTTGCAATTTTTCCGCTATTATTATTTTTTTAATATCCAAAAAAATTGAAAAGCCACGCTGAAACTCGTAAGCAGAAGACACTACTTGCTACTAGGACTCAGGGCTGAAGAAATAAATAAATACAAGCTATCATAGGGGTGACCCTATTATTTTTCAATGTCTGGTCTACATTAACCGCAACATTCGAGGGATTACTGTATAAACCCACTGTTGTGGCTTTTGAAAAAAAACATGAAAGAATTGGCATTTTGCTCTCCTGATTTTCACTGTGGTTGTCCTCTCGCAGCCTCGGGCGGTTTACTGCAAAGACGTGTTGGACATCGAGCAGTTCTCCACCGTCAAGGGAGTCAATTTGGACCAAACTGACAATGACTTCTACTCCAAATTTTCCACAGGCAGCGTTTCCATCCCGTGGCAGAATGAGGTAAGCGTGTGTACCTTGACGAAAAAAAGAGGAATATTTAGGTCTTTTGATCCAGTTCTTTTAATCTGGCGGGGGGTGCTGGAGCCTATCCTAGCTGACTTTGGGCCAGAGGCAGGCGGGGGACACTCGGAATTGGTGGCCCAGCCAATCGCAGGGCACAAGGAGACATACAACCAATCACTCGTAGCTAGGGGCGATTTAGAGTGTCCAATCAGCCTACCATGCATGTCTTAATGTGCGAGGAAACTGGAGTACCCGGAGAAAACCCACGCAGGCCCGGGGAGAACACGCAAACTCCACACAGGTGGACCGACATGGATTTGAACCCAGTTCTCCAACTGTGAGGCCGACACGCTAAACACTCATCCGCCCTACTTTCAATCCAATTTTTTTTTTTTAAATATATCTAAATATGATATCTAAAATGATGATCTCCGTTGATCTCCGATGGAGGACCCACAAAAGTCTTTCTCTCTTCTCCAGATGATAGAAACGGAGTGTTTCCGAGATCTGAACGTGTTTGGCCCCCAAGGGATGAGACCCCCCGACCTGGACTGGAGTCAACCTCCGGAACCCCCCCGACGCAGCCTGCTGGACAGGATCTTCAGGAGGCACGTACGTAGGAACAATCACTCCCGCGTTCCGCCACGCCCACCGCCAAGCTAACGTCAATCTTCCACTTTTTTTTTTAGCATCCGGAGGTGTCTATTTCCCACAGCCGCGTGCAGTCTTCCAGCGTAAACTCTGTGGACTCCATGTCCAATTCTGCCCCCTAGCGGCGTGTGGACGTCATGAGAGACAAAAGGAATAAACTCTGAGGAGTTTCCTTTTCCTTTTTTTTTTTAACCCGCTGCTAATTTCTCCACAGCCGGGTCCTGAGATTGTCCCAAGTCCCGCGGGTTCGAACCCCATAGGTGAGGTCGACCTGGGCCAGGTTTTTGGGGGGGGGGATGGGGGCGGGACCGTCATAGACACTTTGGACACGCCCTCTTTCCCTCAGGATCGTTGGACTACAGAACAGAGCCACTTGCACCGATGAAAGGAGAAAAAAACTAAGCTATTTTGTTTGTTTTTCAGGGCATCCGTTGTATTATAAAAAGCCACCACAAGGAATGGGATGTTTGATTTCCCCCAAATGCCGACCAATCGTTATCCATCTCCGGAAATTGTCTCTTCTCCGTACTTCCCGCTCGTCTTACCTCTCGTTACTCCTTGATATTCAGAACGGATGGCAAAGATTGCAGATCGGTCGCGCGACGTCGATTTTTGCGGTCGTTTGTCGCCAGGCGAGGGCGCTCTTCCGACACATCGGACACACTGCCGACATATCGTATAGTGGCTCGCGTACAAACGCATCGGTCATTGCTTGGACAAGTTTACGTACGCGTGGACAGCTATTTCCCTTTTTTGCTTCCGCCTACCTCATTCCACGGGTAATATCGCATACCGTAGAACGCGGGTAGTATCTTCCTCGGTTTAGTGGTGGGGTGTGCAAACTTTTGAAAAATCAAAAGACGTGAGGATCGGGCTTTAAAAAAAAATTGCCCGTCAATAGCACTGAAATATGCTCACTACATGTCAGTTGACATTCATTGGAATTTAATAAAAATCAAGTGACCGCTAAAAAAATGTTTAAAAAATGACCGCTAAAAAAATGTTTAAAAAATGACCACTAAAATATTGGATTAAAAAAAAAAAGTACATTTGTTGAAGTACAACCAAATTCTAGAGAGTTTTCTCCATTGGAAGTAATGGAGAGACACTTTTTAGGTGACTGTCTCCCTCTAGTGTTGAAGATGAGAATTGCAATAGAATGGAGTCTGCATTTGAGATTCTTGTCAGGGCCATTTCAATGATATTTTGCCGTTTGGACATTTAAAAAATAAGAATAATGACTATACTTTTTAGGATCAGAAATTATGGACTTTATCGAGGGTTTGTTGAGTCCCCGCCAAATAGAGACACACAAACATACACACACACATGCTCAGCCCTGTTTAGATGACTGTCTCCCTCTAGTGTTAAAGATGAGAATTGCAATAGAATGGAGTCTGGATTTGAGATTCTTGTGAGGGCCATTTCAATGATATTTTGCTGTTTGGACATTTAAAAAATTATAATAATGAATATACTCTTTATGATCAGAAATTACGGACTTTATCTAGGTTTGTTGAGGCCCCGCAAAGTAGAGACACACAAACATACACACACACACACACACACGCGTAGAAATTGCACAACTGAACATAATGTCATGCGGGTTTACTTCTCAAGGCACATGATTGCGTGGGTAATTCCATGCAAAGCGTCTGGAATTTGAAGTGTTCTTCTTCCCTTTTATGCCTTTTACATTTCAATAATATCGCTGCCTCACGTTCACACGGACCCTTTTTTTGTACTTTGAATGCCTCTTCATCTTGTTCTATTTCTCACATCCAACAAAGATATCCATTAAGAGGAGATGCTCTCATCTCCATTTTATTCATCTGCTCCCATTCATTTATTTCTGGGAAAGTACAACGCCAGAAGAAAAGGAAATCATTTTAAAAAAGAAAAAAAAGTGGCCTTCCTGCAGCAACACAGCCAATTTTTCTTCACCAGATTATTTGAGTAATCCCAATCCCAATCCCTAATCCCCATTCTAATCTACACCTGTTTACTTGATATCAAAAAGTAATCTGAATAAGACTGAAGTGCCTCCTCGTTTGCGTGAGCTCCCGGACGACGCCCACACGGGGTCCGGGGTTCAATCCCAGGTGGAGTTTTGTGTGGGTTTTCTCTGGGTGCTCCGGTATTCCTTCCACACCCTAAAAAAAACACGCATGCTAAGCTAATTGACCAGACTAATTTATCGACCACTCGTCCACCAAGTGTGTTTTTTATTCCCAATTTGAACAAAGGTATCCAACAATAAGATGGTTATTAGTGAAATTTAATCAAAATGCTAATCAATTGTGTGTCGTACAATAAGGTGGTGAACAAAATACGTTGAAATATATAAATAAACTATGACAAATAGTCCAAATGTGAGCTGTCTTGATGGTGATTTTCTTGACTTTTATGATCTTTATGAACAATATCAAAGCATAATTGCAATTTAGTCGTTTAAAAAGAGTATTCTATACTATACTATTTCACGTGGGCCGGACCATTTTAGATATAATATTTAGATATTTTTTTAATAAATGGATTAAAAGAACTGGATTAAAAGCCCTGAATATTCAGTTTTTATAGATCTAAAACATTGTTTATTTGAGCTTTTTTTAAATATATTTTTAGATTTTACATAATGATTTTTGGATTAAAAACACAGAAAAATCGATTAAAAAATTATAATTATTGATTTAAAAGGGGGAAAATCAGGAAATTTAATATACATCTATAATCTTCATTTTAATTTGATCCTAAACCAGAAAGTCGGCACTCATGATTTACTTTCCCGGGCCACACAAAATGATGCGGCGGGCCAGATTTGGCCCCCGGGCTGCCACTTTGACACATGTGTCCTAGAGCTAAATAGTAAGTGTATATCCCTTTTTAAATTACGGGGAAAAATCTATATATATATATATATATATATATATTCTTGTGAATTTGTATTTTGCAGTTAAAATAATTGTGTCATATAATTCTCTGACCTGCTTTATTCCCGAACAGAATCCTGATTTTTTTGCTGTTGAAATTGGGTGTTTTGTGACTCATCCCAGAGAGGCTGATGGGTAATCTTCCCCAATCCAAGTGGAAGGACGCCAAGGATGGGTCATGGGGATTCAGCCATTCCAACGGGATTTGCTACTTGATTGATGTTTTATTACGCACATCCTCGTCGGCTAATCGGATGACTCGACTTTTGACGGCGTTCCGTGCCATGTTGACGCACGACCTTTTGAGGCAACATTAATGGCTATTATTATTATTATTTTATTGTTATTATTCATGGGTATTTTACTTGCGGGGCCGAACAAGGTTGTCACAACATGGGGAGACGCGCTTGACAAATGTCCTTTTCCTGGACGGTGATTCCGTTTCGGTGAAATACAGGCCAAAAAAAAGGATCAAGGTGATACTAGTGACGAGTAAAAAGGTCCTCAATGCTAATTCTTAGGCTTTTTTTTTTTTTTTTAAACTGTCAAATGTTTTTTTTTAATGTGAAGAACATATTATATGTCCTTGTATTTGGACGCCAGTTCTTTATTAATTTATTCTATATGCTAGCTGCTAATGCTCACAGGGGGTGCTGGAGCCTATCTCAGAGAAGTTTGGGTAGTTTGGATTTGGACTGGTTTCCAGCCAATCACAGGTCACAATGAAACAAACGAGCCTTCATTAGGACAATTTAGAGCACTGGTCTCCAACCTGCGGGCCGTGGGCCAGAAGTGGCCAGTAAGATAACTTTTTGGGGCCAAAAATGAACGGGTCCGGCCCCATGGCTAAATTCGACACCCCTGATTCAGATTCTGTCTGGGTGGTCTGAGTTACCGCTTGCCGCTAATGCTTACAAGGGGTGCTGGAGCCTATCTCAGAGAAGTTTGGGTAGTTTGGATTGGTTTCCAGCCAATCACAGGTCACAATGAGACAAACGAGCCTTCATTAAGACAATTTAGAGCACTGGTCTCCAACCTGTGGTCCGCGGGCCAGAAGTGGCCATTAAAATCACTTTTTGGGCCAAAAATAAACGGGTCCGCCGACTAAATTCGACACCCCTGATTCAGAGTCTTCAATTAGCTTAGCATGCGCATTTTGGCGAATTTGGAGGAAACTGGAGCACCCGGAGAAAAGCCACACAGGGCACATAGGAAGGCCCGCCAAGACATTTTTAGCAGCAACTAAATTGCCATTTATTCGGTTATTTCAATATTAGCAGCAACTAAATTGCCATTTATTTGGTTATTTCAATAATTTGCTGGTTGCGTCCCGAGACTTTTACCCACGAGGTCTTTCAAGGCGAGCAGGTGTGCGATAACTCAGACCACCCAGACAGAAAATCAGGGTTAATGTCCCCCCCATCAATTACAAATGTCACGCGCCTTTAGCAACATATCAGCGATCGCGAAGGTTAGCCGGCAAGAAGCCAAAGCCAGCGAGGGGGGGGCTTCATTTTATTGGATGATTTCACGGTTCGGACGTCGGCGGCGCGACCCCCGCTGACCCCTGGGAGAAATACGGCGGGCCCCGAGGACCGGACGTTATCTGACACGATGTGAACGTCGGAGAATTGCTCGTCGTGTACGTGTAGCAACCTTGGCGAGGGAGGGCGGGCGCGTGTTTATCTACGGCGAGATAGCGGCGTGGCCTTGTGAGCGTGTGGCGGATATATACGCGGGCGCGCCGCGATGTCCACGGTTGGAACGACGAGTCGTGTTCGAAAGTGCAATTCTTTTTCTAGGGAAGAGACAAAATGCTGCCTGCAACTTTTAAACTGTGCGCCGGGATTTCCTATCGCCACATGAGGAACGTGAGAGGTGAGTGGCGGTCCTGGTGACAACCGCTAGGAATTCTGGGGGATGATTGGCATTTGACGGATTTGCTCTCCATCGGACAGGTTTGAGGAAGAATGCCATTGTGGCTCTTCATCATGAATTGGACAGACTGGCGGGTCCGGGACCCAGTAATTGGATCAGCCAAGTACGGAGGCGGAGTTCCCTGCTCGGTAATTTATATTTATTTATTTTTAATGTATTTTTTGAAGTGTTTTTTTGGACTATGAGAGGCACGGGCCCCAAAAAAAAACAAATGCAGAATGAAAGGGGGGAAATAAACATGTAACTTGCATTTTGGGGGGAATTTTAATCCAAAACAAAGAACAGACATGTTATTTTGAAAGGTATTTAAAATGGAATGAATCATAAGAATGTGAAAGTCCACCCACCAACAATGTTAAAATGATCAATACAGGCCTTTTTGAATTGGAATTGAATTGCAATTGAATTGAGTTGGAATTGAATTGAATCGTGTTCTAATTGAATGATTTTATTGTCATTATAATGTCAGTATATAATGAGATTTAAAGCCAATAACAACAAAAAACAAACTGACAAATAAATAATCAATAAATAATAACAATAACTAATAAATAAATATCCAATAAATACGTAATAAATAAGTAGTCAACATAATACGTAGTCAACAACATGAAGATATAAATAATCCATAAATAAGTAGCCCACATACTAAATTGTGGTTTAATGGCAAAATAACATGTGAAGTGATATAATAATGTGTTAATAATTTCACACATAAGTCGCACCCCCAGCCAAATGATTTTTTTTTTTAAATGCGGCTTGTAGTACGGAAAATACGGTAAATAAAGTTGACATTTTATAACCTTTTAGTTGAAAAAGCTGAGTGTTGTCAGCTCTTCACAATCAAATGTCATCTCCAATTTTGATATCCAATAGCCATGTAGTATTTTTTTTATTTTGAAAAGGTTCTCCAATCAGAGAAGAGAACGAATACAGTGAGGAGGAAATGTCTTATGTCAAACAAGGTGAAGACGCCCTGCAGAAAGCCATCAGCATCCTCAGCGAGGAGGAAGGCTGGGTTGTTGAAACGGTCGCTGTGAGTACCCACAAAATAGCCACTAACACTAACACATCATTGCATAACATTATTTCCTCTTTATTCATCAAAAAATTAAAAATGGCGGCCCGGTCTTTGCTATATCAACGGCGTTCAACTGTGACGTTCTCCTCAGGCAAATGGAGACAAAGTTCTGAGTAAAATATTGCCCGGAATCGGAAAAGTCTTCCGGCTGGAGGTTCTTCTGGAGCAACATCCCGACAGCCTTTACGGAGAACTGGTGGGAAACATGGAGCAGATGGGGGACTGGAACCCCAACGTCAAGGGGGTCAAGGTGAGCCGGGCCACCATCGGTTGGTTTGAGGGGGAAGTCTACGTGGACTGACTTTTTTTCGGCCGTGCAGATCCTCCAAAAGATCGGCAAGGACACCATGGTGACCCACGAGATGTCCGGAGACACGCCCGGCAACGTGGTGGGCCCTCGGGATTTCGTCAGCGTCCGCTGCGCCAAGCGCCGAGGCTCCGCCTGCTTCTTGGCCGGGACGTCCACCCGACACCCCGAGATGCCGGAGCAGAGGGGCGTGGTCCGGTGAGGGGCGGAGTCTGAGCGGTTAAATGAGTTGCCGCGGTGGCGTCGTGTTTAAAGGAGTGTCTTTGTTGGACAGGGGGGAGAACGGGCCCACCTGCATCGTGATGAAGCCCAGCAGCCAAGACCCCAACAAGACCAAGTTTACCTGGTTACTTAATATCGATTTAAAGGTACAAGTTGTGTGTTTACTGCACTTTCCCATTTGTTGATTTGCCCTTTTCCGTCAAAATGGCGCCATCATGGCAGCTAATGAGTTAAAAGGGAAGCTTAAAATGCTCCAAAACTGACAGCAAGTAGCCTGGAAATTCCCAAAAATCTACCGGTGTCAAAGTGGTGGCCCGGGGGCCAAATCTGGCCCGCCATATCATTTTGTGTGGCCCGAGAAAGTAAATCATGAGTGCCGACTTTCTGTTTTAGGATCAAATTAAAATGAAGATTATAGATGTATATATTATATTTCCTGATTTTCTCCCTTTTAAATCAATGATTGTAATTTTTTAATCATTTTTTTCTGTGTTTTTAGGTCAAAAATCATTTGGTAAAATCTAAAAATGTATAAAAATATTTTCTGTTTTCCACTATAATATGGAACATAATGATTAAAAGAGATTTTCTTTTACTAAGAAAAAAAAGCTCAAATAAACATTGTTTTAGATCTATAAAAAACTGAATATTCAGGGATTTTAATCCAGTTCTTTTAATCCATTTATAAAAAAAAATATCTAAATATTATATCTAAAATGGTCTGGCCCACGTGAAATCAAGTTGACGTCAATGCGGCCCGCGAACCAACCCGACTCTGACACCCTTGATCTACAGGAACCCAAAAAATGGGCAAGAACGTCCCTTAAAATCAATAGAAAATGATCCAAAATGGAAGGGAACGTGATGCAAAATTAACTCATTGCCTGCCATTGACAACGATAGATGTCCAATTCTCTAAAACGGGCCGAGAAATCTTGTCTTTTGGTGCCATTGACAGCCAATAAGTTCACTTTTTGGGCCAAAAAAAAACAAACATTTTGTGAATTTGCAGGGCTGGATCCCCAAAACCATCATCAATAAAGTACTCTCCCAGACTCAGGTGGATTTTGCCAAACACCTCAGGCAAAGGATGGCCAATCAGGTTACGGCAGAGATGGCTCACGCCTGCTGACGCTGCCGACCTCCTGTGCTTGGACATCTGGAGGAGACACGTGCTAAACATGCTACCATTAGCCATTTCTAGGGATGCTAGATCAATGTTTTGCTTGAGTCCACATGGGGAAATCTGCTCAAATCTGCTGTTATCAAATAGCAAGGTTTTTTTTTCTTCATTTCACCTCTTAAAAGACTATTCGATTTGCACGTTAATCATAATTCTGAACACATTTTATTGACTTTCAGCCGAATAAACTGAATATCGTTTCAGAGCGATCCATCGTTCTACATCAAAATTGCACATTTTTGGCATACTGCAATATGACATTCCCTATTTTATTCTGATATCAAGTTCAGATCGTTATTGCTTTCAGCCCTGTTGCACTTTTACTAAATTTTATTTAATTTTTTTTACACTGTGCTCATTGGAATGCCCGTAGTTGTTGATATGCTTCGGAAATAAACTTCCTCAGATACCTTTAACAAGTTCTGTTGAGTCTTTGTTTCATTTGAGACATGCACTGTTTAATACAAACACCAGATTTAATAAAAAATAAACATTTTTTTTATCATTTTGACAAGCTATAACTGTCCCAATGTATTTATAAACTCCGCAGAGAAGGTCAGCGGCCAAGAAAGACATAACCATGACGTCATAACTCCAGCTCGCGGTTTTGAAACTACAATTCCCATGATGCACTTGCACTACCGTGGCCGCTGGACGGGGGAAGGGACGCCGAGATTGGAGCGAGAAACAATCAGAAACTGAGGTACTTTTCATTTCTTCTAATCGTATAACATGCTTACGTTGAAGTACGTTGCCGTGTTCATTTTTTTGCATCGTTTGGAGTCAAATCGAGGCAAAAAAGGACATTTATTCGCCTTGATATTCGCACCGGGACTCCATCTGCGTTCCGGTTGAATAGAGCTACACTTAGCCCGTTAGTTAGCCTGACAGCTGGCTTTTCTTGTCATAACGAGGTGCTTTCGGTTTTTCCTTTGCAAAACACTTTATGTCCGTGTCCTGGTCTCCTTCGTCCGCGCTTTGGGGAAAAGAATCGCTTTATTTTGGAAAGGGTTGCGTGAAATGCATTCGGTGTTGGAGGTGAAGTCGTACCTGCGCCTTTGTGCAGCCCTGCGGGCTTGCTAGCTTAGCTTACATATTGCTAGCATGGATGACAGCAACTCTGCTAATCGTGGCCATTAAACGGCTGTGAATTTCGAATTGGAAAAATAATTCCATTCTAAAAAAAATACTTTTTTCACACCTTTAACACGTTTATTGTTGGTAAATCTTCTCCCTTCTAACTTTTTTTCTTCAAAATATTTTTAATTTAAAAAGTGTATATATTTATTAGGGATGCCCCGATCGTATATTTTTGCATACGAGTCGAGTCACCTGATTTTTCTCGATCCGATGCCAGGGAAATATAGTCCATTTAAATGTTTTTTTCTCTGCTTTACACAAAGTTTTGATTTAAAAAGGAGTTTTTTGGCAAAGGTAATTTGTTTTCCAAATCAGTGTTTTCGCAAAATACAGTTTGGAACAAATTACGTTGGAATATTTGGATGTCATAAATAATTTTATACATGAAGAATAATCCAATGTGATAAATTGAGCTCTTGATTATCTTGACTATTATGTGCTCTTTGTTCTGCAAAGTTTGGTGTATTTATGAATATATAGCATAAAACGAATTTTTGGATGTATTCTAAGATTTTAATATAGAAGAAATAATGCAATGTGTTAAACTGGCTCTTGAATTTGGATTTAGTAATCACATATCTCTCTTTAGAATTTGAAGAAATTCAAGATCTTAACATCTGAATCTGAGCAAAGAGCCAAATAAAGCATGAGGCATTTTGGCTTTGGAGCCATCTTTTATCAAAATAAACAGTTTCTGACCTTGGATCAAATTGTTTCTGTAATGGCATCACCAGTCTGCTTTTAGCAGCTATATCATGCTTACAAAAGCACTATTGAACACCACTTAGAAAAAAAAACACAAACGCAAACCTTGAAGAGAAAGTTGATCCGTTCCGGAAAAAAAAAATTGCTAACATACACAACATTTCTCATGCCTGTCCATTTTTTTGCTTTGCAGATCTTGCAGACTTTTGAGACCCCCTCCAAAAGATTGCGGCCTTCAAGAACACAAGGTCCACCCGCCCGTGAGCCATATCCGGACACTCTGCCTCCTTATTGTTTCACATGAGGCTTAAGCTAACTCAGTCAATTAAAGGCCACTGCTATCTCATAGCGCTTATTGGATTTGTCTGGAGAGCCCAAGTCATGGAAGCGTCTGCTCCCGGGCCGTCTCCAGCCTGAAGAACGATGTCCTCATCCGGCTTGCGGGCACCTCCGATGGCGACGAGGAGCAAAGCCACCGGCCGAGGCGATCTGCCGACGGGAGGAAGGAGGGAGGCTTCCGGGAAACGTGCCATTTCCTCTCGCCGCTAGACTCGTATCGGCGCATTCCTCTCCGCGTGAACACTCAAGGTTAGGAGGAGGCTGGCTCTCCGACCGACAGAACCAAGGTTCCCCGTCGATTCAGAGGGAATACCCGCCATGTGCGCCGGCCGGATGTCCGTTGTTAGCGACTCCAAGTCCAACTTGTGACCGGGGAAGTTTTGATTTTGATCTAAGCCAAGCATAAGTACTCGCAGTCACCACACGTGTGCCGGAGAAAGCATGGTAGTCCTCGTGGAAACTTGTCAGCCCGACTCGGTCTGGGTTTTTAGAAGCCTCTAGCGGCAGAATCGGGAAGACCCTCGCCGTGTGCAATGGAAGAAGAAGACATTGAGGTCACTTTCCACCTTGAGGTAATGCATTTGGCCTTCACAACATTTTATTTGGACTGCAAAGTGGAGGATGTGGTGTCTTGTCTCTCTTCGTTTCGTATTTTCTCGCATATAAGCCGTATTTGTAACTAAAAATAATGCTGACTGAATCGAGGGTACGGCTTATATGCGCACAAATTAGACTTGACATGCACGAAACTGCAAGACGTCAAAGACGAAACGCCACAACGCAAGACAATGTGGCCGATACGGTCCTTTGTTTCAAAATAGAGAAAAGATAAACAGATAAAACGCTTAACAAAATGTTCCGTATTTTCACGACTATAGGGTGCATCGTATTTTTAGCCGCAGGGTCAGTAACGAGTGCTATTTCTGTATTTGACACACACAAAGGACGCACCGTTTTTATAGACGCAGCCAGGCATGGCAAAACATACACCAGCTTAAACATACACGCTACACCCACACGCTAAAAACACGTTTTAAAAAAGGCAACGGAAGAAAAACTGAGTTTGGTTGTACTTTATTTAGCCATTTTACAATGTACATCACCCACAAATCCATCAAAGTCCTCATTTTCTGTGTCCGAATTGAACAATTGTCCAAATGAGTCATCAAAAACGCTGAGTTTTATATGTTTGTCCAGGCGGCCACAATCCATTCGCAAATAGTAGCTAGCTAGTAGCTAGCGTAACTATTCCAACGCTGTCTTCCATGCTTCGTAAAGCTGTGTTGATGTCGATGTATACAGGCCACAATCCATTGGGTGTATTGACAAAAGAACTATATATCCCAGCACTCACTGCGCAGTACTTTTTCTACGGGAAAATACAGTCGGGGGCTACTTGCTGTAGTTGTGAGAGCTGTAGAGGATGGTGTACCCTATCCACTGATTTATTTGATTTTATCGTGATAACAATTTTAGTATTGGTCCATATATAAAGCGCACTGGATTATAAGGCGCCATGTCTATTTTGGAGAAAATTTAAGACTTATGTGCGCCTTAGAGTCGTGAAAATACGGTATTTGGACGCCTATGAATGAAATTCAAGAGAAAAACAAACCTATCTTGGCGTTAGGGGTCAAACAAATTAGCCGTCCAACCATCACAAACTCCTTGACGAAAAGAAATTGCTTATCCCTGTAAAAGTTGTACTGTAGAATATTGTAAAATAATTTCCCGACCCACTTCTACTGATATTTTGTGTATCGGTCCATAACGTACGATCATGGCGATCGTGAGCTTTCCAGTCCTACTTGGTCGTATCGTCGTCTTCATGGAGACAAGTTCTTATCTGTTGAACAATTAAGAGCTCATTCGCCTTTAGCAGTTCACCCACATGTGTTTTAATTTAGGACCTAAGGTCAACAGCTCTCTCCGCCGCTTTAGCCTGTAATCTCCGCTCTGGCTCGCTTTGCCATGTTACCATGACGGCAACTCGTCTTACCCTCCCTCGGTGGCTTCGCGGGAATTTAGTAGACCAAAATCAGGGGGAGAAGTCTCGATGGGTTAAGTGGGATTTTTGTTTTTATTGTCTATGTACATGTCATAACCATCTGCTGCTTTTTGTTTTGACTCTTGACTCATTCTCAGGGCCAAAACGGCTTGTCTCCTGAATGTAAATCGTCAGAGGAGACGACCAACGGACTTTCCAACCAAAAGCCTGTGAGTAATGTCGAATCATCGGGGATTCTCCGTCTTGAATTCAAGAAAATTTCGTCTGAAATCGTTTGGTCTTTCCAGCTGATGAACGGATTGATCATCAGTCATAATGTCCAAGACAACACCATCGGTTGTTCACGTCTCACATCTCTGCCGGTAATTACCTTCATTAAGGAGTTTGAATTTTCCTCCATTTTTTTGTTGTGGTTAGGAGTAAGAAGTATGTATGATTCAATTAAGTGGTATGTTTTCAAATCAAATATTCATTTCTAGAAAAATGACCTAGAATTGGTTTAGATTTAGAAGAAAAAAAATCTACGCACAGTGGTACCTCGACATACGATCTTAATCCGTGCCGGGACTGAGATCGTATGTCGAGCTTTTCGTAACTCGAACGGACGTTTCCCATTGAAATGAACTAAAAACAAATTAATTCGTTCCAACCCTCTGAAAAAACACCAAAAACAGGATATTGGATTGGATTTTTTTTTCTTCTAATTCGCCATCTATTAACAAAGTAACACAGAACTAATGGTTTAATAGTAATAAAATGTGTTTAATAGAAGTAAAATTAGACTCATTTCGTAGAGGGTAGAGACAGCGACATACATGGAGGTGGGGGTGTTTGGGGGGACGTTATCCACAGCAACGCATTCGTAACCGAACAATCTAGGGCGAATTATTCGATCGAAATTTTCATCGTACCTCGAGCAAGTCGTAGGTAGAGCTGATTGTAGGTCGAGGTACCACTAATTTAAAAATCTGCAATAATACTTGTCGCACCCACCTAAAGCACACTTTTTACCGTATTTACTCGCATATAAGCCGCATTTGTCAGACAAAAAATGATGACTGAATTGAAGCTATGGCTTATATGCGCATGAAAAGACGACATGCATGATTTTGACCAAAAAAAAAAGTAGACAAAACAAGAAAATTACTTGGCCGAATATTTTAGGGTGACGAAATGTTACTTGTTATACAAATTCAGAGCATGTCTGTGATTTTTTTGATATAAAAATGGATGTTCAATTTGCATCCAGATTTCGGCACTCAAGCAGAATGGCATCCTGCAGTCTCTCGTGGCCGGAGGGGACCAAACCAAACCTGCAGGTAACACTCTGGCGCAAATCCGCTTGTAGTCTCACGTCCTCGTCCCTCTGGAATTTGGTCTCGTATCCTAGACGGCGGGCTACTGTCAAGACAGAACCGCCTTCTGGGAGACGGGTCGTTGCCTTGGTGCTTAGGCCATCTCAAGGATGCTGTCGTAGTTGTACTTGAACAGATTTACCGAATCTGAAGACCAAATACGATAATGTCCAAAAAATTGCCGCGTCGGGGGCTGGTATTGAGTATCAGATTGGGACATCTCGAATAATAATCAGATAATTTGAAGGTCAAAAGAATAAAAAACGTCCAAATGTTTTTATAAGGCGGGGAAGTCCATCAATCAGCGCATGTAAATTTGAGATGTTTCATCCAAAGATACGGCATGGTTGCAGTATACGTATATGTTGTGGACTGGACGCAATGTGTTCAAATGACGGCCACTGTGGTCCCTTTTGCCCAAATTTGGAAATGTTAGTCGCACGAGGGAAGGTTATTAAAACATTTGATTGGCTGTCTGATTCTTGGCCCTTAGGTGCAAAACTGACGTTATTTTGAAGCCGACTAGATGGAGACTGTGGCCCCATGGTTGCAAATCTCTTAAGTTCGATGCTCCGGTCAGTCTCTGTATTTTCTAAACTTTTGTTTTTGTGTGTGTTTAGAAGAAAATGAAGAGTTGGAAAAGGCCAGAAAAGAGTGGGAGGCTCTGGAGAACATCCAACCAGGTCAGAGTTGACAAACTGCTGTTTTCAGGCACTTTTCCTCAACACTTTGGTCAGGAAAACTTTGTAAATTTTCCTTCCTTGAACTGTCTCTCCCCCAGCTCTCGCTGAGGACTCGAACCCGACGCCGATCATCTCTTTCAATGAAGCTCTCCAATACTTCCAAACCACAGATCTCGGGGACTTGCTTGTAATGAATCATTGACATTCCTATATTCTGACTTTTTCCCCTCAATATTCAAGTAGATCCTTTAATCCCACTCTAATGTTTCAGTTTGCCAGCTGGCCTTTTTAAAGTTTACATTTTTGAAGTAGCAAAAGAGTATAAATAGCAAACACAGGCGCAATGTTTTTCCCAGAATTCTAAAAGTTATTGGACCCTTGAGTGTCCAAAAAAAACATGACAAAATTTACTGTCTAGTTTACAGGACAGTAAACATTTTTTCCCCTGTTGTTGCTGGTGTTTTTACAGAAGAACATCCAGCCAACCATTCGCCGGACAGGTCTCGCCGCCATCACCCACTTCCTCTTCGGGCCCCCCCGACTGCACAGGGAACTCTCCGAGGAGCGGGATCTCGTTTTTGCCATCGCGCAATGTGAGCACGCCGTCGTCCGCCAACCCGTTCCCAAAGCCGACCTATCCGGGTGTATTCCATAGGCCACGTGGACAATAGCCAGACGGTGCACATGCGGGTTCTCCAGACCATTTACAAAAGGCTCGTGGGCTGCAGGATCGACTGTCCTCGTTTCGGGACGCATTGGGAGAACATTGGCTTTCAGGGTAAATCACAATAGCGGACAAGCTAGCTTTTTCATCGAGTTGAAAAGGTCAAAGTGTGTTTTTGCCTCTCAGGTATCGACCCCGCCACGGACCTACGCGGGACTGGTTTTCTGGGGCTCATGCATACTTTGTATTTCGTGATGGACCCGGAGACGTTGCCTTTGGCTCGAGACATCTACAAGTTGTCCCAACATGCTACACAGGTATCGGACTTGGATTGGGTTTTAAATTTTGCGCTTTCTAACGCTGCCTTTTTGTGACTGGCCTTTTGCAGAACTTTCCTTTCAGCGTGATGTCCATCAACATGACGCGAATTGCGCTGCAGGTGCTCCGAGAGGAAGCCTTGTCCAAGTCCGTCCTTTTTATTTCTCTTCACCGTCGGCGTCACTCGCGCAAAATTTGACCGCTTTTCTCATTTTGGGCCTCAAAAGGGAGTGCAACCGTCGGCAGCAAGTGGTCGGCGTCTTGAACGAGTTTTACGTGGCGACATATCTGCACTTGTACCAACTTTGGAAGAGCCAACAGAAAACCATTGCGGACTCTGGTTTTGTCATAAAAGGTACGCTTGTGTTTATTGCTTACCATATTTACTCGCATATTAGCCGCCTCCGCGTAAAAGCCGTACCCTTAAAATTGCCTTAAAATCGTTTAATTTGACAATTTCTCTCGTATAAGCCGCCCCCTGGTTCACAATTTTCACCTCCATATTTATGGTTTTAATAGGGAGTACAAATGTGTTACTTTGAAGGGAAAATCTTAAGAAAAATCATCGCATTTTGATATTTCTGAGATACTTTATGAATTGAAAATATGGTCTGCTGGATTGACCATTCCTGAAGGATGTTGCCTGCACATAGACAAATTCAAAAAGGAAGTCATGTGAGCAGTACAACCAGGAAATGTGTCCGTAGCACTCTAGTTTGTCATCCCCAGCTAAGATGGTGGCGCCTTGAGTGAGCAATAGCAAGCACAAGTGAGTTTGTTTAATATGTTTTATGCAATATGCGATTTATTTGTTCTTGAATTTCATTCATAGATGTCAAATTCAATTTTGTTTAGTGTTTTATCTCTTGATCGTTTCTTTATTTTAAAATGACCGTATCGGCCGCATTGTCTTGCGTTATGGCGTTTCTTGTCACCTTGCAGTTTCGTGCATGTCAAGTCTAATTTATGAGCGTATAAGCCGTACCCTTGATTCAGTCATTTTTTTTGCAAAAAAAATGGCAAGCATCCAAACATAACCTCAGACTCCTCTGTTCGGACGGCCCTTTAGTGATATCTATATCGCTCCCACTGCCTTTCAGAAGTGGAGCTGTTTGCCAAAAAGAACCCAAAGCAGATGCTTCGCCGACTAGAGGTCTTCCTGAAAGAGAGGAGGGCAGGTGGAGTCCCCCGTGGGACGTCGCCAGAACCACCGGCTCAGCAGCCTTCGCCCGGCCTGGAAGAACGAGCGGCGAGCGGCCAAGGCAGCCAGGCCAAGGAGATGCACTTCACGGGGGTGTGCGAGCTACCATCTGACACGGAAAGGGACGCCAGACTCATCTGAGCTCGGCGTGGGTACGTGTGGTCGCGTGGGGCTCCCCGGGGGGAATCGGACCAAGAACGCTCTGCATTACACTTTGCTGTCCGACACGTCGCCCCGTCCTCTGACGACGGGGCGCTGCACTTTGTCGCCGTTAGTTTCGTCTCGGTATTTTATGCAGTTGCTCAGAGCTCTATTGTTTTTATTTATTTCCATACAGAAAAGCCAAGCAAATGCATGAAAGTGAACAAAAACCAGTCACGGGCCAATATTTGTTTTTGCCACTGGGAATGCTTTGAGCTAAAACATCACCCAATCAAATTGAAGTGTATTATTCTGACAAATCGGGAGGAGCTTCGGGAACACTCTAAATCAGGGGCGCTTATTATGTCGATTGCCTGCGAGTAAGATTTGACCCAGTTGGTCAGTTTTCTTCGGGCCTGAACAAAGTCTCGTTTGTCCCGCCCACTGCAATACTCAAACTTTTTGGAACTCATTTAATAATCGTTAGCCTCTAATCAGGATTTTAAGTGCGGTTTCGACAGCCTGACGTAACGTCAACGCTGCTCGTGAAGTCATTCCTTTGATTTCAAACACATACAGTGGTACCTCGACATACAATCTTTCCACGATAACGCACTCGCAATGGAATTTAAATTAACTTGGATTAATATATACAGACACACTCAAACATACGTTTAATGTAACTTTACACAAAACTGAATTATAATTTTGTTTTACATTTGTATACCTTCTGGCCGGGTTAGCTGTTTGCTACGCCTCCACCCTCACGTTCGCTATTGATGGGCTGTTTGCTGTTGTATTCCCTTCAAAATATTCCCAAAATGATGCACACAAATGTCCTCACAATAGGATAACGCACGACCACTTGCCAACGAGAAGTAGTCTTGAATAAGCGATAGCGGGAGCTAACAGGCTAAGGAAGGAAAATCAGGAAATGCAACAGCTACATATTGATTGTGGGTAATGAAGTTTTATTCTGAGAAAGGGTGCCAATGGCTATCGGTGTTGTGTGCACGAGTATACTTCATTACCCAGAAAGCCCTCTTTTTGCCCGCGCATGCGCGTTGTGCGTTTTCTGGTCCATGTGTAGGCGAAAGAAACCGTTCAGTGCTCGTAGATATCTGTTATACACGAAAGAGATGCGGCAAGACAGTGCCGTGGCCAACTGGCTTGGTCGCATCTCGGAATTTTTATCGCATCTAGGGCGAAGTATTCGATCGAAATTTTCATCGTATCTCGAGCATGTCGTAGGTAGAGCTGATCGTAGGTCGAGGTACCACTGTACTTGACTTGCCATGACAACTCTTCAATATGGCGCCCCGTGTTGGTAATGAGGCATGTCTCGGGTGACCCTCCCTCAAGGATATTGGCTCCTTGAACAAGGCAGCTCGAGGTACACGTGGCTCCTTGAAAAGTAGATCTTGGCGCAAAAAAAGTGTGAGCGCCCCTGCTCTAGATAAGCCACGGACTCTCCCAGTGTCAAATTTTAGCCATGCTCGTCAGCTGGTCCAAACGAGCAGCACAAGGCTTTTATCAGCTCACACGCAGTAACCCAAGCAGGGAGCAAACGTCATGCTAGCTTGCTAGCATTTGGGAATTATTACACGCTTTTGAAAAATTTATTTGGACAAAAAAGTGGGCAGATGGGGACTATTGACACTTGTTGGTGTTACAGAAATGGTTCAAAAGTCTATTTATCTGACGTACAATTACCAAACAAAAAAAAGGATATATGTGGAATTGTTTTTGAATATTCAGATATAATAACTATATGAAGGATTTTAACAGAACGTAGTGAAATCTTACACACAGTCGCAGCCTTTCATTGTAAAAAAAATAATGGAAAAGGCTGGAGATGAAGGTCTAATATAAGCTTTGTGGACATTCCGTTAGTAGCATGTGATTGTAGTTTATTTGTTGGTTTGTTTGAATTTGTGCGCAAGTATTTGAGTGTGTCAGAGATGATTTTTAGGGTATTTTTTTCCCCTTAGATATGGTACAGTATGCAATTTCCAGCTGACACTCGACGATAATCAAAGTGTCGGCGACGATATACGTCGTTCCTAACTTCAGGGCTCGTGTGTTTGCGTTTTTTTTGCGAGACTGTCCGTGTATCTTAGGGAAGATGTTTTGGTGGGTTGTGACGCTTCCACGCCACAAACGCGAATGCTGACGAGAAGACGGCGAGTAAAAGTCTGCGCGTGTGATTGATGGTGCGTCTCGTTTGACAGGAACTAACTACAGATGTGTTTTCCGCACACTATAAGCCAGCTTTACTAAGTACTTGGTCCGCCAGCGTGGTATTTCAGTTGTGATAAGACGGTACTACTAGGAACGGAAACAAAAAAAACGTGGGGAGGAGAGAAGCGCCGACGGCCAAGGACAGGGTTAAAGCTCCTCGGCGAAGCCTCTCCGTGCTTTGCGCTCGTGTGAAAATGTCTCCCGTGTTTTGTAGTCCCAATCTGTAGCATGTTCAGGTAGCACTAGTACTGTAGCATCCTTTTAGCCTCCTCCTTCGTGAAGCTTGTCCATGTCACGTTGACGTCGGCCGGTCGATCAGTGTCCGTATCTTTGCCACAAGGGTCAGTGGTGTCAAACTGGGTTTGCCTGGCGGGCCACGTTAGCGCCAACTCGATCTTATGTAGTCTCGTATTTTGGCCCGAAAACGTTTACTGACTTGGCGCCATTGATCTTCGTTCACCGCTCCCAGTAAAAATGGATTGGGCGTCTAGCGCCGTCAACGGCGATGAAAGATGAGAATCCACAACCAGTTTAAGCATCGTTGTCATTTTAGGGTACTCGGACGTTTGGTCGCCGGACGTTTGGTCGCCGGACGTTTGGTCGCCCGGATGTTTGGTCGCCCTGACGTTTGGTCGCCTGGACGTTTGACAACATGACCGAGAGTTTACTGTTGAAATCAGCTCTCAAAATTATATTCATGAGAGAGAGAGTTTAATATCTAAATATCTACTGTTGAAACCAGCTCTCAAAATTATATTTGTCCGGGCGACCAAACGTCCGGTCACGACTCGCAGGTTACTTCCAGTAGATTTTGGATCATTTCTTCTTGATTTCCAGACAGGCAGCACCTTTGGTCTCGAACTGGTCTCCTTGTCTGGGGAAGGCTTGTGACAGACAAGGAGACCAGTTCGGGTCTGAAACACCACCCCAAAACCTCTTGCCTGTCTCGACAGTCAGGACCAAAGCCACCATTCCCCCCTTCAGGCATCCCTACTGAGATAATTGAATTACTAGCTATGTAAAAGCCTTATTTTTACCTATACAGCCAACAAAGGATCTTCAAATTCCACATACGTCCAGTCTTCAAACTCAAACCCTACTTATTAGAAAACAATTAAAGAATACACGTGACGATAAGAAATATTTCTCTTCAACGTACAGTACGAATTTGCTACAAAGTGCCCGCCGGGCCCCTCGTTTGACCGTGACCGGACATTTCGTCGCCGGACAATTCGTAAGGTTAGTGGTTAGAATTAGGGTTAGGGGATAGTGGTTAAGGTTAGTGGTTAGTGGTTAGGGTTAGGTCCGTCGACGAAATGTCCGGCGACGAAGCGTCCGTTCGATGAACTGTCTGGGGACGAAGTGTCCGTCAACGAAATGTCCAGGTACCACGTTTGACACCCCTGCTTTGGGCGCCTGCCTCGTCAACGAGCTCATCTCGGTCCCCCGAAAAGGTCACTGTAAAAACGGTGTCCCGCCCCAAGGCCCCACGCCGCTTTTATCGGCTCTCAATTTCCGGCAAACGACCCGCCAGACCACCTCCGCTCCTCGACTCTCCGAGCGACTTTGCACTCTTGTAGATAAAACGCTAAAACCGTACGAGAGACGTATGCAAATTAACCACCGTCGGGCGAACGACACCTAGCCTCTCTTCTCCAAACGTCCTAGCACGCAGATACCCGGCCGGCGCTTGGTTTTCCTTGGTTTCGAAGCTGAGGAGCGGTCCAATGGATGTCCATCAGGAAGCTTGTACATAGAGAATTAATGATTGTAAGATGTATGAATGTCTGTAGGGCATTATACTCCAAAACAGTGCTTACCTCAAGACAAAATCTCTTTTTTCGCTCCTGATGTTCCTTCGGGGCTCTCAGTACATTTTTTTTCTACGTTCGCTCCTACGACCGACTGGACCCGTTGATAGAAAAGTGCAGGTTCTGCCAAGACGCTACATAGGCCCGTACACCTCTGCCAATTTAAAGCACTTTCTTGTAAAGTTATTTTCTGGGCCGCCTTTGGAAGGAGTTGTATTTTATTTAGTTTTTTTGTGGCTTTGAAAGTGGAGGTTCGTTTTAAAGTGGTCGGCGAGTGGAGAGAAAAAAACGTGAGGAACAATCCCGTCTTTACAGCGACAAAGAAGCGCTCAGCTAGCATACGATTGGTCGCTAGGCTTTGTAAAGTCATTCTCCGCCATTCCCGTCCATGGATTCTTCACCCACGTCCGACGCCCCCCCAGTTGTGGCGTCCAAAGTCTCGCCGGCAATCCGGCAGCGGCTCGGCAAATACAATCACGTCTCTCTCAACGACACCCTGCGCTTTCTAATACTCTTTGAGGTGTTTTGCCGTCTTTGTCATGTCCCTGGAGACCATTTGATGACTGTACCTTGATTGTAGACGCCCTATTTTATAAGGAGAGTTATTTCAGAATATACGGTATGTGCTGGTGTACATTAAATGTATTGTATGGAAAAAAGCGAAATAAATGCTGGTGAAAACTTAACCATATGTTGACATTTTTGGGAAGCAGATTTTAATTCAATATCTATTAGAAAATATTTTACAAAAAAATGTTTCAGGCTTTTGCCTCAGTCGTGACTTGTTATAATGAATGTAAAGCCCTAATATTTAAACTGCGTTGTTGTTCTCTAGTGTAACCACTAGACTGCGCTGTTGGATGCAATATAAAAAAATATAAAAAGGACATTAGAAAACTTCAAACTATTTTTTTACTCAATCAAACTTAATGAAACAAAACAGTTGAGGCTTTTCTAAAAACCTTTTGCCATGACTATTTAATTGCAACTTTCAGCTCTGCCTGTCCACCTGGATTGGACATTTATTGCTATCAAGGCCAACCCATGATTTATTTATTTTTTAAATGTATTTTTCTATTCTCTTACTAACTGCCAATGTTCAGTTGGAAATACTTTTCAGTGAAATGTGAAATCTCCCTGTTTTTGGATCTCTGAAATGGACTCATTCCCTGCCATGGACAGCCATACCAGTCAAATAACTCCATTTTGAACTGACACAAATGAAAGTAATATCCTTATTAATCATGTTCCTGTCAGTGGACGAATATGACCATCAACCGAGGCTACTTCAGGTACTCATTTCCGTTACAGTAATCCCTCGCGGATAATGTAGACCAGACATGGCCACGACATAATCTTCATATGCTTAAAACTTAATATTTATGAAATACACTTGTTGATAATTGTACAGTTTTTTTGTATAGGGTGAAAACAGGTACAGTAATAATAGTGGTGATCTTTGTGGTTTTTCAATTGTCACGGCCATGTTACTACCATATTTTCAATTTTTTGTCATATTTCTAAACCTTAACATGGCATCCTCCTCTGATAAGACTGCTACACATATCTTCAATTGCTAATAATATCAGAATGAGTGTTTAAAGCGTCCCGACAAGACAATTGTGCTTCCACAGCTTTTCCACTGACCCCCTCCAGCATAATGTTTTGCAACCTAAGAACTAAGAAGGGGGTGGGGGTCATGGAGTTGCCGTGTCTCACGAGGAATCTGGGCCAAGCGGACTTCTCCATATGGCCTCAATCAAATCGCCGCCACTCGACCTGCTGAATCACCCTCCGCGCAACTGATATTGCAGGCATTTAGCTTTCATCTAAAATCAAATACTTTTTCCTCAAATATTTCAGGTGGTTAGCATTCATTTGGAAGCTCAATCGAATCTTGAAAATGAAGTGGGATTGGGCGCCATGCTTTAAATCTTTGCTTTTAAATGCTTTGTAAAGTGGTTTTTCCATTTGCACCCAGTGAGCCTGCTGGATTGCAGTTTAGCTTTCTTCTTTTTTTTTTCTCACTCTGACTCCCCCTCCTCCCCTCTTTCTCCTCTTCCTGATGTCATTGTTTTTTGTTCCCCTCAAAAAAAACTAAGGCTAAAATTCTCCTTATTCCACATTCTAACGTCAAATAACTGTTCATCATCCTCATCAAGTTGGAATGAAGAAAAAAAAGCTTGTATTATTGACAATAAGTTGCGATTGTTTGAGCAAACCCATTCGGGGTGTGTTCCCCCCTTTTTTCATAAGTTGAAAATTTCGTAAGTAGAGCAGTACCTTATATGTAAATTCTCTAATTCGTTCCATGGATGTTTTCGTAACTTTACATTTTTTAAATTGTATCTAGAGGCACTCATTTGCATCTCATTTTTGGAATGTAGGACAATACGCAAACTCCAAAACAGGAAGGCCGGAGCCCTGGCTTGAACCCGCGATTTCAGAAATGTGAGGCGTACGTGCTAACCACTCTCGCACCATGTTTCCCGTAATGTTAAAAATGTGTAACCTGAAAATTCCGTACCTAGAGGCATTCGTTAGTAGAGTTATGACTGTATGTAATAGTTTTTGTTGTTGTTTGTGAGTATTAACTAAATAGCAGTAAAGCACGATCACTCCATTCCAGCCTGGATTTCTCCAAATCAGGTGACTCATGCAAAAATATGTGATTTCTATTTCTGGAACATGGATGCCTGCCTGTGTGAAATTATTCTCTTTATTTGTCATGTGTGTAAAGCAAAGTTCGCTAGGATTTGTTCAGCGTGGAAGAAAATGACCTCTGGCCTCGACGGTGACCTCCCGAGCAAAGCGGTGGACGAGGACGCATTCCAGGATCCTGTCAAAAGTCTTACAAGATGAACCAAGTTGTCGGAAGCGGGAAAGAGGCGGGGGATTGGCCTATGTGGGCCAGTGATGGTGCCACACGCCCAAATTAAAGCGGTCCGGCATTGAAGCAAAGTGAGTCGGACCTGTCCACCTGTCGTGACTCGCCCAACCGGTGAGAACGATATTGGCTCTGGCAATTTTTTTTTCAGCTGACCCGAGTGGTGAGGAGCAGAAGCTTTTCATTTGCCTAAAGATCTGCTTCGCTGTCTTTCTTTCTCTCCCTTGAAACCGCCCCCTCCTCTCGATCCCTACCCCCACCCCACTACGCTGGTGTCCTCCCCAGTCTGAGTCCGCTCGCCTCTTGCTCTCCACGCAGGAAAAAAAAAAAGGCTCCAAGGTAAAAAGTTCTTGTCGGAACTCGGATCTTCTGGGCGAATTAGAGGGGGCTTCTGTTAGAAGAAACGTGGCAGCCATGGGAAGCCGGCATGTGCTTGGGGCCGTTGCTCTGCTGGCCCTCTGTTGCCTGCTGACCCCCAGGCGAGGGGAGAGCGCCGGGGGGGTCGTCTACCGGGCGAGGGGCGAAGGAGAACTGCTGGAAGAAGAGGACCTCATACCGGACGAGGCTGGCGGTCGGATGGGCCCAGTGGAGGACGTCAACGGCGAGGCCGTGCCGGGGGCAGGTGAGTCGCTTTCGATGGCCTTTGGGGGGGGGGCAGTTGGGGGTGTCGGAGACGTTGTCCCGGCAGATGGGGCAGATGGCGGCCTTTTAGTCATGGCTATGATTCACTTACATGAGTAACTTTTGCATTCCTCCATTGCCATTCAATGGAGTGGGTGTGGCTGCCATATGCCATTGATTTTTTTTGTTTTATTATTATTTTTTTATAACATTTGGTGAAAATTGTAACATAGTGTGAGAGTGCTTAGCACAGGGGTGTCAGACTCGGGTTGGTACGCGGGCTGCGTTAGCGTCAACTCAATTTCATGTGGGCCGGACCATTTTAGATATAATATTTAGATTTTTTTTTTTTTATAAATGGATTAAAAGAACTGGATTAAAAGCCCTGAATATACATTTTTTATAGCTCTAAAACAATGTTTATTTGAGCTTTTTTAAAAATATATTTTTAGATTTTACAAAAGGATTTTTGAACTAAAGACACAGACAAAATTGATTAAAAAATGACAATTATTGATTTAAAAGGGGGGAAATCAGGAAATTTAATATACATCTATAGTTTTCATTTGAATTTGATCCTAAAACAGAAAGTCGGCACTCATGATTTACTTTCCCGGGTCACACAAAATGATGCGGCGGGCCAGATTTGGCCCCCGGGCCGCCACTTTGACACATGTGCCTTAGCACGTCCGCCTCACATTTCTGAGATCGTGGGTTCAAGCCAGGGCTCCGACCTTCCTGTTTGAAGTTTGCGTATTCTACCCATGCCTGCGTGGCTTTTCTCTTGGGTGCTCTGGCATGCTCCCACATTCCAAAAACGGGAAATTGAATACTCACAATTGTCCTTGTTTGTTTGACTCACTCTGCCCTGTGATTGGTTGGCTAGGAATTCAGATTGTCCCTCGCCGAGTACCTGTAGTTAGCTGGGGATAGATTCCGGCACCCCCTAGCATGGGGGTAGCATGGAAAATGAATGTATTTGGGGAAAATGAACCCAGAAAAATCATGTAGCGACTCAAAATTATGCACGACTTGCATATTCATATCCTGAGCAATTATCCTTCACTTTGATAAATTCAATATTTTGCTCATGAGACAGAATAGCATGATTTTTCTAGTGTTTTCATTTCAAAGGAACAGTAGGGGAATAGATCCCAATCTTTTTTTGACTTTAACTCCACATGTTTAAACACTCAGGATGGATGACTCAAAGAAGACATGTGTAATACACATCAGTCCCAAGTCAACATTTAATGCCCTCCCCACTAATGGCCCAACTTTTCGATGGGGAAGCAACCAGGTGCCGGCGATGGATTTGTCATCAAAGCGGGGGGATTTGTGTGATTGAAATTGCACGGCTCGTAGGGGGGGGGCATTTTTTTCCACCCGTGTCTGAGAACAGCACGCAGCTTCGGACCTAAAGGAAATTGTGATCAACCTCTGCTGAGCTCGGAATTTCTTGAGGTGTCTAGACGAGCCTTTTCCAACCTTTACTGTGCCACGGCACACTTTATTTTTAAGGAGCATTAGGCAAGATTTGCCCTTTTAAATCTTCATTAAATGGCTCATATTTCAATAGATGTTAAAGTCATTTTGGGAAATGCTTTTGACACATTTCCCATGTTGACTGTCGTCCTTCAAAAACTTGACGCAGGAAGGTTGGAACCCCCACGGGATCGAACCCTCCGTCTCAGAACGATTTGGCAGACGTGCTAACCACTCTCCATCGCGCTGCCCCAGAGTCAACAGTCATGTTTTTATTAATTTATTTATTCTGCTGATATTTTTCCCTCCCAAATTGTGATGTGTTCAGACGGTCTGTTCAGAGTGAAGCGAGCTCCGCAGGAAGGCAAAAAGAAGAAAAAGGACAAGAAAAAGAACAAAGAACCAAAAGACCCCAACGCCACCAGGAAACCCAAAAGCGACCGAAAGAGCCGAAAGAAGGACAGACAAACCACGACGACAACCCCACCGCCCACCACAACCGGTGAATCTCAAATCAGACGCCTTAAAAAGACGTTTACATGTCGAGGTGACGATTTTTGCCAATTTCTTCTGTCTATTTTTTGCCTTCAGTTGTGCCGACCGAAGCGCCCACAGAGCCCGAGGCTTACACAGACTACGCGTATCCCGATAACGGTAAGTTGCTCCTTCAATTATCGATGGCGGGGGTCGGGAACCTATGGCTCAGGAGCCACATGTCTGGAAACCGCTGGTGGCAGAACTAAGTCCCGAACGCACCAATAGGAGCGCCATGTCGGCACGGTGGCGTGTATACCATCTCTAGCGCCTTTTTAAATTATTATTTTTTCCATTAGACCAAGGGTGTCAGACTCGGGTTGGTTCGCGGACCATTTTAGATATAATATTTAGAATTTTTTTTAATAAATGGATTAAAATAACTGGATTAAAAGCCCTGATTATTCAGTTTTTATAGATCTAAAACAATGTTTATTTTAGCTTTTTTTAAATATATTTTTAGATTGTACAAAATGATTTTTGAACTAAAAACACAGAAAAAATGGATTAAAAAATTACAATGATTGTTTTAAAAGGGGGAAAATCAGGAAATTTAATGTACATCTATACTCTTCATTTTAATTTCATCCTAAAACAGAAAGTCGCCACTCATGATTGACTTTCCCGGGCCGCACAAAATGATGCGGCGGGCCAGATTTGGCCCCCGGGCCGCCACTTTGACACATGTGATTTAGACTCTTCTGCATGCATACTCGCATGGATACCCATTGATTAGCAACTATGTAACAATGTTGTCAAAATAATTTGTTGATTTTTTTTTAAACTTTAAAAGTGTTAAAATGACCCAAAAAAATGCCCACATTTTCATGTATTTTGACTTTTAAATTCTGAGTATGGCTCCCAAGGAATAATATTTGAAAATAAGAATTTCTGTGTATTTTCTCATCAGACAACGACTACTGGAAAGGATTGGATGACTACTGGGACGACCCCACTCCAGCCAGACCCGAATCGGAGGCCACCGATGCCCCGTCGTACGACTACTGGAAACCAGAAGAGGAAGATCCAATCCTCCCAGAGACCGAGGATGATTTCGACTGGGACCCCGTAAAGCAAGACCCGTCGCCTCCAGTGACGGTCCCTGACAAAGAGTACTGGAAACCTGAAGAAGAAGAAGAAGACCCACATGATCCAAGCATAGATGAAGATGAGCGAAAACCCGAACCTTTGCCCACGGTGACTGAGCCCGAAGCAGAAATTTGGAGTCCGGACGAGAAGGACATCGACGAAGACTACTGGAAACCAGAGGAGGAAAGCCCTTCACCTTCAGTGACCGACCCCGAAGAAGAGTACTGGAAACCCGAAGAGAAGGACCCCTACGATCCAATAACAGACCAAGATGAAGACTACTGGAAACCAGATGAAAAAGAACTCCCTCCACCGGAGACCACCGACTATGACGTCTACTGGAAGGAATTGGATCCGACTCCCGCCGGTCCCAAGGTGGACGACAAGACTGGGAAAGAGGATGATGATTACTGGGATTCCTCACGTACGTATACGGTTTTCTTTCTTCTTGATTTGTCGCTTCCAAAGAATGGCCCGCGAGTGGCTCAATGCAATTGGACGAGAAAATGGTGGCCAAACTGAAATTCAGGTTCGAGACCCACTCTCACGAGTCTTGACTCATCAATTCGATGACAGAATCTGGTCAAAGATGATTAAAAAAATCAACCAAGTCTCACACAGATTCCAAACTATTGAAATCATTTTGTAACGATTTGTTTCTGCATAGATGAAACCGTGAGATTCCAGCAGGAGGCCTACAACTCAATGGAAAGCATGAGACTCGTTGTGTTTATCGAGTGATGAGTGGAAATATAAAATTGAAATAGATGGAGATTCCAGGTAGATTTTGCTATACAAGTTCAAACCGAAAGCAGAATCGCCATAACGCGGCCCAAAATAAACGAAAGACAGATAACTAAATCATGTGAAAACATTAAAACTTGGATTTTTTTTAATTTTTATTTTACAGCACCATATATGCATAAAAACTAGTTTTCTCATTAGGCTTTTTTTCACCACATTTTCCTCACTTGTGTCGCCGCAGTAACGGTGCCAGAGAAAAGTTTGCTGCCAGATGGCCAAGAAGTCACCCCCGAGATCGAAGTGGAAACACTCCCAGGTAACAGCCGCCACTCATCAAGAGAAGACGTTCCCTCATGCAAAATTCAGTATTGTCTTTTTCTGGTGTGAGAATGAAACTTGCCATATTTTCTCGCATATTAGCCGCCTCCACGTATAAGCCGCACCCTTAAAAATCGTTGAATTTGACAATTTCCCTCGTATAAGCCGCCCCCTGATTCACAATTTTCACTTCCATATTCACGGTTTTAATAGGGAGCACAAATGTGTTACTTTGAAGGGAAAATCTTAAGAAAAATCATCTTACGTGATATTTTTTTAGATAATGTATGAACGTCAAGTCTAATTTGTGCGCATATAAGCCGTACCCTCGATTCAGTCATTTTTTTGTTACAAATACGACATATAAGCGATAAAATAGGGTAATTTAAGAAATAATGACTAATGCGGCACATGGGAACAACATTAAAGTCAGTCTGTCCTACTTTTCAGACATTCGCTTCTCACAGGCCAAACTTTCCGTCATGGTTTTCCTTTTTTTTTTTTTTTGAAGCCTGAGGTCTGATCAGAACTTTGTTATGATTCCTTTCCATTTAAACGGCAGATTTAACTATTAAACGAGACAGTGTTTATGTTCCCCCAAATAGAGAACAGTCGCCGCGGTTAACAAGATGAGACATTCCATGAAAGACGGACTAAGTCGTGCCGCCAAATGTCAAACCACTTTGTTTTTCCTTTCCTTTCCACGACGCAGAGGAGACGACAAATGCGCCGCCCTACGAGGGGAATTGGTACGACGACTACGATGAATACGGAATGAGTAGGTGACCGGCGAGCGCTAAGCTAACGCACTCTTTCCGTGACTAGCAAACGGTTGAGATGAAAAAAAAAATGGTTGACCTTTTTTCCTCACTTGGTCAATCCTAATGGCGTAAGCAGAGATTAACTCATATTTTCCTCTGTCGCAGGGAAAGGGGGAGGGGAGACGGACGACAAATGGATGGAGAAGGAAAGAGAAAGAGCACAAAAAGAACGGGATCGGGAACAGAGAGGTAGGTCATGGACATTGTTCAAAACAACATTATTCATTCTTTCATTAGCCGCACTCTAAAACTAGAATTTGGGGACTTTTGTGCCTGATTGCACTTGGCTTCATTTCTTATCTGCACTCATTAGATTAGATTAGATTAGATAACTTTATTCATCTCGTACTTGGGAAATTTCATTGTCACAGTAGCCAGAGGGTGAGAATACAGACACAGAAAAAGACATTTTAGACATAAATAGGTAATAAATAAGTTAATAAATAAATATAAATAAATAAACATACGAATAAATAAGCATGTTGCTGAAATATGATATACATATATACATATACATACATATATAAATATGCATATACATACACATAGATGTACATGTAATATTGATTGCACTTGGCGTCATTTCTTATCCGCACTCATTAGATTAGATAACTTTATTCATCCCGTACTTGGGAAATTTCATTGTCACAGTAGCAAGAGGGTGAGAATACAGACACAGAAAAAGACATTTTAGACATAAATAAATAGGTAATATATAAATAAATATAAATAAATATAAATAAATATAAATATATATAAATATATATAAATATAAATAAATATTAATAAATATAAATAAAATATAAATAAATATAAATATTAAAAATATAAATAAATATATGAATAAATAAGCGTGTTGCTGAAATATAATATACATATACATACATATATAAATATGCATATACATACATACACATAGATGTACATGTAATATTGGTACATATTTGTTCTTTCGCACCCTGCCGTCAAAACGGTGCGTTCAATGACAACTGAGCAGTTAACAAGGAACCTTAAAAAGCCCCAAAAGTAGAAGGGAGTAACTCGTAAATGGATAAAAATCAACAGTTAGCGACCAACGAACAGGAAACACATTGAAATTCCACCCAAATCAATAGGAAATGTGCGAACCTGGCCCGTGCGTGACCGGAGTGCAAAAGTAACAGCAGATAACAACAACATGTTCTCTCTTATTGGATCACGACAAGACCGCTAAGAGAAAACACATGTTATTTGGCCTTTTGTCTTAAAGACCAAAAGTTCTCGAAAGTTGTTACGTTCAGGCTCAGTTATTCCAAAAAAATAAATTCAATCTAGCAAGAGCCACAAAAGCATTGCGAAATCCCAGTCTCATTCCAGGAATCGTTAAAATAATGTCAAACAACGAGTGCGCGCTGGGGAGCTCGTGTTGTGTTTTTACGGCTTTTTAAATGTTTTTGGCATGGCTAATGTGCAAACACGGATATTGCTGAAGAAAGTTTAGAGGGGAGAATCTTGAGATTTGGGTCCAACATGGGGGAAGGATTTTTTTTTAAGACTCTTTTTTGATTATTATTTTTTTGTGCCTCTGCTAGAAAGAGCCCAGAAACTGAAGGAGGCCGAGGAACGTGCCAGGAACAGGCCACGGGTCTACAAAGAACCAAAGAGTAGGTCAAAAATGCCCATCCAAAGTCTGAAAAAATATATATTTTGTTGGCATGATTTGCATTTTTAATGCTGCACGTGCTTTTCTCAGAATGTCCTCCCCTCGGGATCGAATCTCATTGGATCGAGCCGGATCAGCTGTCCGCTTCGTCCACGTCTCAGTATTATTTTGCTCCCCAGAGAGCTCGCCTCAACATGCAGGTACACGTCCACCACCGGACTTCCACTCGACTCTGGAAATGTAACGGCAAAATAGATGCAAAACTAAATGTAGGTTTTACAACACGTGTAAAAGTGGCGGCCCGGGGGCCAAATCTGGCCCACCGGATCATTTTGTGTGGCTCGGGAAAGTCAATCATGAGTGCCGACTTTCTGTTTTAGGATCAAATTAAAATGAAGAGTATAGATGTATATGAAATTTCCTGATTTTCCCCCTTTTAAATCAATAATTGTCATTTTTTACTCCATTTTTTTCTGTGTTTTTAGTTCAAAAATCATTTTGTAAAATCTAAAAATATATTTAAAAAATCTAAAATAAACGTTGTTTTAGATCTATAAAAAGGGAATATTCAGGGCTTTTAATCCAGTTCTTTTAATCCATTTATTTAAAAAAAATCTAAATATTATATCTAAAATGGTCCGGCCCACGTGAAATCAAGTTGACGTTAAAGCGGCCCACGATCCAACCCGAGTCTGACACCCTTGTTTTACAATATCCGTATTGCTCCGGATCATTTATTTGCGGGTTGACATTAAATCCGTGTCAATGGCAATCAATGATTCAATACTTGAAAATACATTTTGGAAAGCAGAGCATTTTTTTTTGCCGATTTCGATGAAAGTGGAATTATAAAAGCAGCCCTGGGATAAAAAAAATAATAGTAATCATTTTGTTTGGATTTTGTACTTGTTGGGATAAAAAATAATAATAATATTACTTGTTCACTTCAGGGCTCGGATGACGAAGACAACCCTCAAGGCGGAGCCTGGTGCGCCAACTCTGAGGACAAAGTTCACTGGTTTGAGGTCGACGCTCGCAGCATGACCGAGTTCACGGGGATCGTCACTCAGGGTCGAGACTCGCAGAATGAGTGAGATGCCAAAATACACTACCCCCCCCAAACTCAAAACTATAAACCCCACTTCCCGTTCACTCCCATCGTGCCTCTTCTAAAACACGGCCATCTCTTGGCCTCTTTTGCAGGAATGACTTTGTGACCTCCTATTTCCTGGCCTTTAGCAACGACAGCAGGGAATGGACGCCCATCCATGACGGTTACGCCGACTGGGTGAGCTCACTCAAAAAAATGATGCCACTTACCCAAACCTCACCCTTTTATGTGTATATAATTGTTCAATCTTATTTTATATGCAGCTGTTTTTTGGAAACAGTGATAAAGACACGCCGGTGTTGAACCAGCTCGCGGAGCCGATGGTGGCCCGCTACATCAGGATTATCCCGCAAAGCTGGAACGGGACGTTATGTATGAGACTGGAGATTCTGGGTTGCCCATTGCCTGGTGAGTCCAAAACAATAACAGCAACGGTGTCCAAGGTGTGGCTTGTGGGCCAGAAGTGGTCCACTAGGGGCTCTGATCTGGCCCCATATTGATGACTGCATCATTAAATGATAACAAGGATGCCACAAAAGCAGATGTTTTTCAGTTTTTTGATTTTCTATCCGTTCTTTTGCCCCCTGTTATTAAAATGGCGCGTTCAAAGGCAGCCAATGAGTTCCGAAGGGGCCTTAAAAGGCCCCAAAACCAGCAGAAAGTCACATGAAAATGCATAGATACCATATATAATTGTATATACAAGAATATATAGCTGCATGTACAAAATCTAATCTTATTTTTTTAATATTGAAAGATTAGATCACCTGTCAAAGTGGCGGCCCGGGGGGCAAATCTGGCACGCCGCATCATTTTGTGTGGCCTGGGAAAGTAAATCATGAGTGCCAACTTTCTGTTTTAGGATCAAATTAAAATGAAGAGTTTAGATGTATATTAAATTTCCTAATTTTCCCCCTTTTAAATCAATGATTGTAATTTTTAATCCATTTTTTCTGTTTTTTTGTTCAAAATCATTTTGTAAAATCTAAAAATATATTTAAAAAAAGTTCAAATAACATTGTTTTAGATCTATAAAAAAACTGAATATTCAGGGCTTTTAATCCAGTTCTTTTAATCTATTTATATAAAAAAAATGAAATATTATATCTAAAATGGTCCGGCCCACGTGAAATCAAGTTGACGTTAAAGCGGCCCGCGAACCAACCCGAGTCGGACAGCCCTGGATTGGATGATTAAGCAAATACTATAACGATCATTGTCAGCATGGTCACCCATTGAATTGCAACTCCGCCCACTTGTACAGATCCGGATGTTGTCCACTACAGACAAAATGAAGTGACTCCAGTGGATTACCTGAAGTTCAAGCATCACAGCTACTCGGAAATGGTTTCAGTAAGTCTTATGTCGCCTTCAAATCTTTATGGCAATCTCCACTTAGCCAATTATTCTCAAGTTCTTCTTGCCCGTGAAGATCAGAAGAGGAGCAGAAGGAACTTCATTTTTTCATGCTGACTTTCAATGTGTCCTCTTCAGCTCATGAAGTCGGTCCAGGACGAATGTCCCAACATCACCAACGTCTACAGCCTGGGCCGCAGCGCCAGGGGATTGGACATCGTGGCCATGGTGATCTCCGGAAATCCCTCAGAGCATGAAATAGGTGAGAATGAAAATGAAAATAAATTCAATGTAACTAACGCCCATCCCGCTTCTTAAAGGGACAACGCATGTACATACAAACTCTTCTACACTCACACGTCGGCTCTAAAAATATATTAAAAAAAACTGCTCATGGCCATTGTTGGCTTTTATTGATGCGTAGACCGTGTTGTTTTACTTTGTTTTGTCGCCGGTCTTTTGGTCGCCGGTCTTTTGGTCGCCCGTTGTCGCGGTCCCTGCGACCAAAAGACCGGCGACCAATCGACCGCACACGGGCGAATCACGGCAGACGGAGCGCTAAATCACTTTTTTGCTCTTTTGCGCAGGTGAGCCGGAGATTCGCTACACGGCTGGTCTCCACGGTAACGAGGCGGTAGGCCGGGAAATGATCCTGCTTCTCATGCAGTACCTGTGCAAGGAATACAAAGACCGAAACCCCCGAGCTCAGAGGCTGGTGGAAGGAATACGCATCCACCTGGTGCCGTCGCTCAACCCCGACGGACACCAGGAGGCCTTTCAAGTCGTGAGTGGGAGGAGCCGAGGGGCCGGGGGGCCGGGGTAAACGGCGGATGATGACTGGGTTTTTTTCCGTACTGGCTTGCAGGGCTCCGAGCTGAGCGGATGGACCACCGGCCATTTTACCAGCGATGGCTTTGATATTTTCCAGAACTTTCCAGATCTAAACAGCATCCTGTGGGATGCGGAAGAGCGAGGCATGGTGCCCAAACTCTTCCCCAACCACCATGTTCCCATACCTGACAACCTGTTGCAAAATAGCTCGGTAAGTGTCGTGCGTTTGTGTCGTGGACCGATCTTCAAATGCCCCAAAAAGCAACGGGAAGTCACCTAGAAATGCTAAAACATCAGCAGGAACTGACAAACAAACAAGAAGCAGTTTGGAAAGTTCCTCAAAGTCAATAGGAAATGGTCCAAAATTGACCAAAGCAGCAACATCATTGCTCGCTATGGGCACACACCAGTATCACACCTGCCATAAGCAGGTGTATGTCTACCAGTGGCGGTCGGTGCATTTTCTCGTAGCGCCTTCAACGTATCAATCCAACCCTCAAAAACTATTTTATGGCTATAAAGTGATTAAGTACAAACACTGGAGCTTAAAAACAAACACTGGAGCTTTTCAGATATCAGAACCGGGCCCACAATTGAAATATTATTTAGGAATATAGCCATTTGAAATATTATTTAGGAATATAGCCATATTTTACTCACCAAAAATTCTTTAACTATACACAATATCCATCCTCCTTTCTATAGTATAGTAAGGCTTTTTTTCTTGAAAAAACGACATAGTATATATATTAAGGCTTTTTTCTTAAAAAACGACATAGTATAGTAAGTGTTTTTTCCCTTAAAAACGACATAGTATAGTAAGGCTTTTTTCTTGAAAAAACAACATAGTATAGTAAGTGTTTTTTCCCTTAAAAACGACAAAGTATAGTAAGGCTTTTTTCTATAAAAAACGACATAGTATAGTAAGGCTTTTTTTCTTTAAAAAACGACATAGTATAGTAAGGCTTTTTTCTTTTAAAAAACCCACATAGTATAGTAAGGCTTTTTTCTTAAAAAACGACATAGTATAGTAAGTGTTTTTTCCCTTAAAATCGACATAGTATAGTAAGGCTTTTTTCTATAAAAAACGACATAGTATAGTAAGGCTTTTTTTCTTTAAAAACGACATAGTATAGTAAGGCTTTTTTTCTTGAAAAAAACGACATAATATAGTAAGGCTTTTTACTTAAAAAACGACATAGTATAGTAAGTGTTTTTTCCCTTAAAAACAACATAGTATAGTAAGGCTTTTTTCTATAAAAAAAAACCCACATAGTATAGTAAGGCTTTTTTTCTTTAAAAAACGACATAGTATAGTAAGGCTTTTTTCTTAAAAAACGACATAGTATAGTAAGGCTTTTTTCTTAAAAAACGACATAGTATAGTAAGTGTTTTTTCCCTTAAAATCGACATAGTATAGTAAGGCTTTTTTCTATAAAAAACGACATAGTATAGTAAGGCTTTTTTTCTTTAAAAACGACATAGTATAGTAAGGCTTTTTTTCTTGAAAAAACGACATAATATAGTAAGGCTTTTTACTTAAAAAACGACATAGTATAGTAAGTGTTTTTTCCCTTAAAAACAACATAGTATAGTAAGGCTTTTTTCTATAAAAAAAAACCACATAGTATAGTAAGGCTTTTTTTCTTTAAAAAACGACATAGTATAGTAAGGCTTTTTTCTTAAAAAACGACATAGTATAGTAAGGCTTTTTTCTTGAAAAAACGACATAGTATAGTAAGTGTTTTTTCCCTTAAAAACGACAAAGTATAGTAAGGCTTTTTTCTATGAAAAACGACATAGTATAGTAAGGCTTTTTTTCTTTAAAAAACGACATAGTATAGTAAGGCTTTTTTCTTTTAAAAAACCCACATAGTATAGTAAGGCTTTTTTCTTAAAAAACGACATAGTATAGTAAGTGTTTTTTCCCTTAAAATCGACATAGTATAGTAAGGCTTTTTTCTATAAAAAACGACATAGTATAGTAAGGCTTTTTTTCTTTAAAAACGACATAGTATAGTAAGGCTTTTTTTCTTGAAAAAACGACATAATATAGTAAGGCTTTTTACTTAAAAAACGACATAGTATAGTAAGTGTTTTTTCCCTTAAAAACAACATAGTATAGTAAGGCTTTTTTCTATTAAAAAAAAACCACATAGTATAGTAAGGCTTTTTTTCTTTAAAAAACGACATAGTATAGTAAGGCTGTTTTCTTAAAAAACGACATAGTATAGTAAGGCTTTTTTCTTAAAAAACGACATAGTATAGTAAGGCTTTTTTTCTTGAAAAAACGACATAGTATATATATTAAGGCTTTTTTTCTTATAAAACGACATAGTATAGTAAGGCTTTTTTCTTAAAAAACAACATAGTATAGTAAGGCTTTTTTCTTTAAAAAAAACATAGTACAGTAAGGCTTTTTTCTTAAAAAAACGACATAGTATAGTAAGGCTTTTTTTTTAAAAAACGACATAGTATAGTAAGGCTTTTTTTCTTGAAAAAACGACATAGTATATATAGTAAGGCTTTTTTCTTAAAAAACGACATAGTATAGTAAGTGTTTTTTCCCTTAAAAACGACATAGTATAGTAAGGTTTTTTTCTATAAAAAACGACATAGTATAGTAAGGCTTTTTTTCTTTAAAAAACGACATAGTATAGTAAGGCTTTTTTCTTTAAAAAACGACATAGTATAGTAAGGCTTTTTTCTTTTAAAAAACCCACATAGTATAGTAAGGCTTTTTTCTTAAAAAACAACATAGTATAGTAAGGCTTTTTTTCTTGAAAAAACGACATAGTATAGTAAGGCTTTTTTCTTAAAAAACGACATAGTATAGTAAGTGTTTTTTCCCTTATCCGAATTGAAAACCAAGATTTTTTTTTATTGCTCCACAAACAGCAAAGTATAGTTAATAATCCAACTTCAATCAAATTTTTACTATACTATGTTGTTTTGTTAAGAAAAAAAGCCTTACTATACTATGTCGTTTTTTAAGAAAAAAAGCCTTACTATACTATGTCGTTTTTTTAAAGAAAAAAAGCCTTACTTTACTGTCGTTTTTAAGAAAAAAAGCATTACTATACTATGTCGTTTTTAAGAAAAAAAAGCTTTACTATGTCATTTTTTTAAAAGAAAAAAGCCATACTATACTATGTCGTTTTTTAAAGCAAAAAAGCCTTACTATACTAGTAGTTGTAACATACAAAACAACAAATACTACTACATATGTTTGGGAGCCTTTGGCCCAGTGGGTAAGTCATTGGTCTCCCACCTCTGTGGACCTGGGTTCAAGTCCTGGTCTGCTTTGCTCTGTAAGCTTACCTAACTTTTCCCACTTGAAGGTACAATAGAGTACTAAGTATGATCTGCTAGTGACAAGAGACAAAACAACAAATACTACTGCATACTCTTGGAGGGTGGTGGCCCATTGTACAAGACATCAGTCTCCCACCTCTGTGGTCCTGGGTTCAAATCCTAATGCTTGCAAAGATTTTCCCACTATTATTCAGGTAAATGAAATAGATAAAAGAACAAATACTACTGTTGGTGGCCCAGTGAATAAGTCATCAGTAGTGGATGAACCATTTTGCCATTAAAAAAGACTGTCTTTCCTTAAATAAAAGCACCCAATGACCATGTATAGGCGGGCCGCCTCGTGGTGTAGTGGGTTAGTCACCTGCCTGCGACGTGGGTGTCGATGGTTCACGTCCCGCTGTCGCCAGTCAACGACTGCATGGTGTCGGCAGTCGGCCGAAGGCCGACTGTCGAACACCACCAGGACCCCTCCCCCCCAACTGTCTTCCGGTCAGCCGAAGGCTGACCGGAACATAATTGTTTTGCTGAAAAAAATGACTAAGTGTTTATTTTAATGAAAAAAGGATCATCCATTTACGGAACTACATTGTGTAGTGATCAGTCAAACGACAGCGGGATTTGAACCCAGGCTGCCCACACGGCAGTCAGGTGAACGAACCTCTAGGCCACAGATTGGCCACACTCTACTTTGTCATTATTGGAAGGTCTTGACTACAAATATATAGAAATAACTAAGGGAAAATGTTTCCTGACCGGGATTCGAACCCAGGCTGCCCACACGGCAGTCAGGTGAACGAACCTCTAGGCCACAGATTGGCCACACTCTACTTTGCCATTATTGGAAGGTCTTGACTACAAATATATAGAAATAACTAAGGGAAAATGTTTCCTGACCGGGATTCGAACCCACGCTCCCCACACGACAGTCAGGTGAACGAACCTCTAGGCCACAGATTGGCCACACTCTACTTTGTCATTATTGGAAGGTCTTGACTACAAATATATAGAAATAACTAAGGGAAAATGTTTCCTGACTGGGATTCGAACCCTGCCTTCCCACATGGCAGTCAGGTTAGCAAACCTCTACACCACGAATTGGCCACACTTTACTGTGTCATTATTGGAAGGTCTTGACTACAAATATATAGAAACAACTAAGGGAAAATGTTTCCCAACTGGGATTCGAACCCCAGCCTCCCACCTGGCAGTCAGGTGAGTGAACCTCTACACCACAAATTGGCCACACTTCAGCTTGTCATTATTGGAAGGTCTTGACTACAAATATATAGAAACAACTAAGGGAAAATGTTTCCCAACTGGGATTCAAACCTCAGCCTCCCACATTTAAAATTGTGATTTTATTTTGTGCGCTCCATATGATTTGCAGGGAACATTGCCTGCAAGTACCCTAAAATGACAAAAAAGTGACAAAATTAACTAGTTTACATTATTCAGGTTTTCTAGATTAGTGATTGTAAATGCTTGGATGTCCCTTTTGGTGGTTTTGATCTTCCCGTTTCAATTCCAGATTGCCGTCGAAACCAGAGCCATCATATCTTGGATGGAACGCCACCCCTTTGTGTTGGGGGCAAACTTCCAGGGCGGCGAGTCGTTTGTGGCCTACCCTTACGACAACGTCCGTCCCAACAAGGCCGCCGAGGACACGCCCCATCGCCGCAAAAAGAGACAGTAAGCGACCACGCCTCGTCGTTTTGTTCGATTTATCCGAGGGACCTCCGCGACGGAACCATTTCGCGCAGGTATGAAGACGAGAGTTTCGACGGGGCGGAGTGGAGTCACGGATACCGAGAGGAACCGGACCAGGACCGGGATTGGAGAGACAGAAGCTACCCAGAGCGCGAGGAGTGGGGCGGACACGGCTACGACCAGGGCTACGACCAGGGACGAGGCTACGACCAGGGACGGGGCTATGACCAGGGACGAGGCTATGACCATGGCTACGACCAGGGAGGCGGCTATGACCAGGGACAAGGCTACGACCAGGGCCAAGGTTACGAGCACAGCTACGACCCCCAAGCTTACGGTCACCGGGAAGAGGAGGACGATCGGGAGAGAGGCGGTGGCGGCGGCCATTACGCCGAGCCTGAGGATTTCCGCGAGATGGCGGACGAATCCCTCTTCCGGTGGCTGGCGGTGTCCTACGCCTCCACGCACCTGAGCATGACCCACAACTACCACGGGTCTTGCCACGGGGACGTCACCGCCGGGGTGCACGGTATCATCAACCGGGCCAAATGGAAGCCTGTCGCTGGAAGTAAGTGGAGGATGGTCGGTCGGTCAGTCCCGCCGGTTGTCCTTTGGCTTTTTGCTTCACTTTTTTTTTGTTTCTTTTCGCCTAGGCATGAACGACTTCAGCTACTTGCACACCAACTGCTTGGAGCTGTCCATTTTCCTGGGCTGCGATAAATTCCCCCACGAGAGCCAGCTTCAGCGAGAATGGCAGATGAACCGAGAAGCCATGCTCATCTTCATGGAACAGGTCAGATAAACCATTTGCTAGAAATGAAGGTTATTTATGTCCTTAAAGAAAGGGTGTCAGACTCGGGTTGGTTTGCGGGCCGCATTAACGTCAACTCGATTTCACGTGGGCCGGATCATTTTAGATAGAATATTTAGATTTTTTTAATAAATGGATTAAATGAACTGGATTAAAAACCATGTATGTTCAGTTTTTTATAGATCTAAAACAATGTTAATTTTAGCTTTTTTTATATACTTTTAGATTTTACAAAATGATTTTTGAACTAAAAACACAGAAAAAATGGATTAAAAAATTACAATGATTGATTTAAAAGGGGGAAAATCAGGAAATGTAATATACATCTATACTCTTCATTTTAATTTGATCCTAAAACAGAAAGTCACCACTCGTGATTTACTTTCCCGGGCCACACAAAATGATGCGGCGGGCCAGATTTGGCCCCCGTGCCGCCACTTTGACACCATGCATTAGACAAATTCATTGCTACAAACTAAGGATGTCCCAATGATAATTTTTTTTCACTTGTTTTGCCGATACTTGATCCAATGCCCATATTTTACTCATTCAAGTGTCTACGCGCAGGTTCATCGTGGCATTCGAGGCATCGTGAAGGACGAGCAGGGCAACCCGCTCACCAACGCCACCGTGACCATAGAGGGGATAAACCACGACGTCAGCGCAAGTCAGAACAAATGCACAAATCCCAATTCAAGTCGGATTCAAACCCGACACGGATACGACCCGTCCCCTCATCTTCCCATCTTACCTTCCGTCTGATTGTAGCGTCGAGCGGAGAGTACTGGCGACTTCTCAACCCCGGCGAGTACCGCGTGACGGCCAAAGCGGAGGGCTTCGTCTCCTTGACCAAACTTTGCGTGGTGGGCTACCAAGCGGGCGCCACCACCTGCAGCTTCAACCTGGCCAAATCCAACTGGGACCGGATCAAACAGGTGAGCCCGCCTCGGCGACGGAATCCAGCGGACCCCAACCGAGGCTTTCTCTTGACCTCGGCCGGCAGATTCTGGCGCTCCACGGGAACAAGCCGATCCGCCTGGTCAGCCACGGCAACACCGTGGTGCGGCCGCCGGTCATCAACGGCAACGGCCGCGTGGTCGCCGGAAACGGCGCCGTGGTGCAAAACGCGCAACTGGGCAAGGAACGGCTGAGGAGACTCAAAATGGCTCGCCTGCGTCGTCTCCGCCAGAAGAAGTTATTGCAGTTAAACCCCACCACCACCACGACGACCACCACCACCACCACCACGCTCCCGCCGACAACCACCGCCGTGGCCACGTCGCCAGAAAGCACCACATCCTTGTACGACTCGTGGCTAATAGACGAAGGACAATCGTCGACGCCCGGCGAATTCAGCGACTCCATCGTGGACTACAATTACGAGTACAAGATCGACGCCTATTAAACTACGAACTACGACCGTCCGGCAGTCGCTCGCTCAACCAATCAGTACCGTTCGCTTGGTTGAGAGAAGGCTTATGGCTAACCCACCGATACTCACGTCAGCAACTTTAAATATCAAATAATTGTATATTGTAAAGCACTTGAAAATATGATTCTTCATTGAAAATTGAACATTATGTCCACAGTCACGTTAGTTTTCTCACACGATACTCTCTTGGTACATGCAATTTTGTTCTTTTTTTATTGCAAATGCACATTAAAACAACTTTTTTTTAAGTTTGGGATGTAATTATTTACTCTAGAAATGCACTTTACAGCATTTCGCCCAAGGTGAACGATGGTTGCCAGATTTCGTGAAAGCAGCTTTTTTCCCCCCACACCAATTTGAAAGGTTTCAGATACAATTGAGGATAAGTGCACGGTGCTCATTTGAAAAAGGGGATGATACGAAACTGCCCCCCCCCCCGTCAGTGGCTGATATTCATCTCACCGTCGTCTTCGTCACCGGCCGAGAAGGCCGAGAAGCTGATTGGCTCGCATTGGAGAGTGCGCAAATTGACAAGACAGGCTGTTTGAGTGCGGTGGAACGCTGGCACGGCGATTAAAAGGATTTCCTGTCCAGCGCCACCTATACAAGTCAAACCATTCGTCATTAACAGACACTATTATCAAATATGTACACGTACGCACGTACCTGTGAGGCGCTTGGTCTCAAACACTGGTGCGTTCCCGCTGAAGTAAACATGTGGACACTCTTCCAAGATGAATGGATCTTTTAAGTAAAATGGGTAACAACCTGGCAGAAAAATCCACTTATTATGAAAAGGATTCGAAATGACTCATTCGAGCTAAGTGTCCAAACTTTCTTTTGCGGGCCAATAAAAAGCGGGCAATGGGCCCAATTCCATTGAGTGACTCACCGAGGGTATCCGGAGCGGTAGGAGCCAGGTGTCGCAATCTTAAAGTTTCTTCCAGAATCTCCAGATGACTATTCATGCAACTGTAATGCTGGATGTCGATGATGTTCTGACCTGAGGTGCCCAGGAACCTGAAGGGTGGAGGAAAAAACAATTAAAAAACCATAAGAGGGGTGCACAGACAGGCCATCCTCACCTGACTCCTTCCACGGTGGCCTGGTACGGATTGGACGCCAGTTGCAGTGTCGGGTAGACGGACGACAAAGGGAACATGCAGCGGTGGAGAGGCTGCTGAGGCAGCGTGTGGTTGCTGGGGTCGTACTGGCCGGGCATCACGTCCACTGGGACTGAGCTCTGAAAAGGAAAAAATAAAAGGGTGTTACAAAATGTTGGAGCAAGAAATGCTGTTCACTTCATAAGAAAAGGCATTTTGCTTGTTAGAATATCGGACTCAGTGTGACATCTTCACAAATTTTGCAAAGAAGCCATCAACTAAATCATCAAAGTAATTACGACACCAAATTTTTGAAAAAGTTTGGTTTAGCTAAAATGATAGCTGATAGCCAAAATATCCTAGTTTGGCTTTTGGCATACTACCCTCAAAATGTGTCTGATCTTGAAAGTCAAGCAGGGTCGGGCCTGGTTAAGTACTCGAATTTCCCTGAATTCTATTGAGTTTGTCCCGCAAATGTTCCAAAATGTTTGACCCTTACCACCAGCTGGAGTAGAAGCTCGTCCAACAGGCGAATGGCTTCCACGCTGCCCGCCTGGGTCTTTTTGGTGAGGTACTTGGCCTAGACAAAAAAAAAAATAGTTAGAAAGTAGCAACTAATCGACTATCATCTCCTGAATTATGACAGACAGAGAAATATGATACAAACTAAGAAAGCACTTCTGTCTAATCACTCAATATTTGCAAGAGTGATGGGCCTGAAATATTAGCGCCACCTGGAGGACTACGGTGATAGGCGCTGCTGGAGTTTCTAGGTCATATTGGTGGACGAAATATGATTTTAAATGAGATACTTTAGCTACATTTTTTTTTAAATGGGGACGGCTCATATCCGATCACGTGATGGGAAATCGGGCACATTTTATAAAAGATCAGAATTGGATGATAAGTTTTCAAAAGGCATTTATTCATTTTGTGTTTTGTTTTTGACTAATATCTGAACAGAGATCCAATCTATTTTGAGATGATCTTTAAAATGAATTTGAACGGCATTGCAACATTTTTAAAAGACTGGAATCTAGTGAGGGAGAAAAATGCGCTTTGATTTTTTTTATTGCTACAAGGAAGCTAAATAATCAAGATGTATATGTATATGTATATTTTTAAATTATTTAATAGAGGTATCGCATTGAAGCATTTTTAAAAGATCGGAATCTTGTGGAGAAAGTCTTTTTAAATAGCCACAAAGAGACAAAATAATCAAAAAAATTTAAGATGTCAAAACAAACACATTGCTATTTTTTAATTAATTAATAATCAAAGTATCCGATTGCGACATTTTTAAAGGATCGGAATCTCAAGGAAAAAAGTGTTTTTTTTTTAAATAGCTACAAGGAGACAAAATAATCAAAATTTTGAAGGATGATGCCAAAAGAAAGAGAAATGCAATATAATGTTTTTGGTGAGGTCTGACGCACCTTGGTGGAGGCGTCCTTGTCCTGCGTGCTTGGACTGAGCAGGTTTCCCGCCATCAAGATCCTGGATATGGCGGCGGCTCCGCTCTGCTCGCCCTGCTCGCCCAGCTGACCCGTTACCATGTCAACCAACAGCTGGAGGCCCAGCATGCTGTCCCCCCGACTGCTACCCAGACCTAGTCCGGAGACCAGCAGTACAAATCTGGGTGCAAAAAATAAAAAGTCAATCATTTAAGGGGTACAAAAAAGAAAACTTTTTTAATTCATATGCAGTACATTTAATAGAAATATGATGTACTTCATATTAGAGAAACAAACTTTGCAGGAAAAACTGAAAATGTCCAGCAACAATATAAAAATTGGGGATTTTTCTGTATTATTATATTATGTATTATTGCATTATTTCTTATAAAAATGAAAATAATGCAGAGGTATAGTGCAAAAAATCATTTACATTAAATTTTTATACTATATATTGATCAATTGATAAGATTCTATTAACTTTTTTAATTCATTTGCAGTACATTTAATAGAAATATGATGTACTTCATATTAGAGAAACAAACTTTGCAGGACAAACTGAAAATGTCCAGCAACAATATAAAAATTGGGGATTTTTCTGTATTATTATATTATGTATTATTGCATTATTTGTTATAAAAATGAAATAATGCAGAGGTATAGTGCAAAAAAAAAATCATTTACATTACACTTTTACACTATATATTGATCAGATTCTATTAATGTTCATATCAGAACCAAATATTTAAATGTTATTTTTCACAATCCTATTTTTGTGTTGCACAACTCATTTGCAAAAAAAAATTAAAAAATAAACGTTTACTTGTCAGAATGAAGGGCGGGTCTTGCGCTCTGTTCAGGAAGATCGGCTGTGCAAAAGTCCTCCACGGTGAATTTCCCATCATTCCTCTCGGCTCCAAAAACGGCAATAACGCTCCCTATGCAAAAATGGCAAACAATGAGGGCCCAGATGATAATTTTTGGGCCAATCGTCAATCCCTCTCACCTGTGACACACCTATCTCTGTCGATTTTACCCTCCAGTTTGATCCGTTGCAGTTCATCCTCCAGAATCAGCTCATCGTTGTCGCTGATGTATTTGACACGAGGCGGCTGGGGCAGGAGGTTGTGCTGCGAGACAGTTCAACGGAAGGTCATTGAACACATCAGCACTGAAATTCACTTTATTTCCTGTTATTTACAGAAATTTGCCAGAAACAGTTTAAGGCAAGATTAAGTTTGATGGGGAAAAACGTTTTCAATTCATTTGGGGAGAAGGCTGTAACATCAACAACAAAAAGGTGGAAAAACGAATACGCCGCTAATACTTTTTGATGTAGGGCTAACCTCTTCACTTATTTCTTTTAGGATGGATGGCTGCAATTCCATGCGCTTGAATAGAGTTCCCACAATGCAACACTGTTCCCCTGCCTGGAGATCACACAGCTTCCGGATAAGCACATCTGATCCTAAAAAAAGACAATTATGACAACTATTATCATATTAAAAGCGCCCCAAATTCACTTCACTGGTCTGAAAATGATGGCTTCTAATAAAACGGCATTTCATGATGATGGAGAAGGCTCCTAAATGTTTGTTTCTTCAAACTTTCTCACGTAAACTAAATATGCTTTAGCTCAATACATTTTGAGGAAAAATATGTATAACACATACCCCATTTTCGCCTGGCTCTTTCCTTTAGTAAAGGACTCATCTGCATGAGACGTGCTGCATAAATGTGAGCATATTGACGGTTGAAATTCCGCTCGCCGACTCCGAAGCGTTCCGAACAGGGATTGTAGGCCGGGGAAGCCCTCTCGAACACGGGAGCCGGCTCCTCGGTCGGGCGGCACAGAAGAGTTGAGCCTCCCTTAGGCGCGCTGATGTCGGAGAACATGGCAGTCCTTGAACGCACCACAGTTGTTAATTGGCATGTGTGTATACCAGCTGCGTTTATGTTGTTAGCAAGGAAACAAAGTTAGCAACATGGGAAGCGGGTTGCTTTGAACGTTATTATTGTTGTTGTTGTTTTTTAATAAGGTAACGTTGATAGCTGAAGTGCTTACCTTGTCGGTTTATAATAATGGACTCGGAAACCAGTTGAATTTGATTCTGTCCGACGTTTGTTGTCGCAGCACAAGCCTGGACGTTCTTCCCGCGGAATGCCCCCTTTGACAGAGATGTTTAAAGACTTGAAAGATGAACACTTCGGTTAAATATGATGGCTACCTACCTAGTGATCTTCTGTATTCCCTTTAAAAATATAAACCCTCCATAGGTTTAAGTACACTTATAAACAATTCAAAATTAAAGTAACCTAGTCATTTTAATATTTTTTCCTCAATCATGTTATGACCAATTCATAAATATACAGCCCATCTGTCTATAGAAACATCTTTGCTATGACGTCACCAAAGGCTAACGTAAACTCTCGCGAGAGGCGGTTCAGAACACCGAAAAACATTTTTTTCAAATAAAGACAGTTGCAATAGTTTTACGGTGACATTGTTTAAAGGATAATTTCTTTTATTTCCCCCAAAAAGTTTTCCTCCGTTACAAAAAGACGTCCCATTTTTAAATATAAAAATAATTTTAAAAATAAAATTAAAGGCGGCATATCTTGTATATTCAATTGATACGTTTTGTACAAGATTTCAGAAGCCTATGCTTATTTTTATACATATAATTCCTTGGTTTTAGAAGAAACTTGAAATCTATTTGTCGCTGTGATTTTACGTCACAATAGAGTCGCCGCAACATCCAGTCCTCCATTTTTTAGCCGTCTTTGTACGCCGCTCTCTGCAAAGAGAATCGGCCGATTTATCGACTCGGTTTCTTCAGTCCGTTGCAAAAAAAGAATGCAAGGAAACAGGGGCCATTACCAAAACCATGGCCCGAACCGTCAGTCTGCTCAGGGAGAGCAAAAGAAACACGGAGGAAATACAAACGGCCAGGAGCCGAGCGAGTCGACGACCACCACCACCACCAAGCCGAGCGAGGCCTTGTTACTGGACCTGCAAAACTTCAAGAAGCCCGGCGAGAAAACCTTCACCCAACGTAGCCGTCTCTTCGTGGGCAACCTGGCCGGCGGAGTCACGGAGGAAGATCTGGGAAAGATGTTCGAAAAATACGGCAGGGCCACGGAGATTTTCGTCAACAAAGACCGAGGCTTCGGCTTCATCCGGCTGGAGACCAGGATCATCGCCGAGATCGCCCGAGCCGAGCTGGATGACACCCCGTTCCGAGGTCGACCTATCCGCGTGAGGTTCGCCACGCACGGCGCCGCCCTGTCCATCAAGAACCTGCCCGAGTTGGTGTCCAACGAGCTGCTGGAGGAGGCTTTCACCGTCTTCGGCCCGATCGAGCGAGCCGTGATCGTAGTGGACGACCGAGGCCGACCGACGGGTAAGGGCATCGTGGAGTACACCAACAAACCGGCCGCCAGGAAGGCGCTGGAGAAATGCAGCGACGGCGCCTACCTGCTCACCGCCTTCCCCCGACCCATCGTGGTGGAGCCCATGGAGCAGCTGGACGACGAAGAGGGCCTGTCGGAGAAGCTGATCAACAAGAACCAGCAGTACCACAAGGAACGCGAGCAACCGCCTCGCTTCGCCCAGCCGGGTTCCTTCGAGTACGAGTACGCCATGCGCTGGAAGGCCCTGATGGAGATGGAGAAGCAGCAGTACGAGATGGTGGACCGCAACATGAAGGAGGCCCAGGAGAAGCTGGAGGCCGAGATGGACGCCGCCCGCCACGAGCACCAGGTCATGCTCATGAGGCAAGATCTGCTGCGCCGCCAGGAGGAGCTGCGCCGGATGGAGGAGCTCCACAGCCAGGAGGTGCAGAAACGTAAGCAGGCCGAGCTGCGCCAGGAGGAGGAGCGCCGCCGTAGGGAGGAGATGCGCATGCGGAATGAGGAGATGCTCAAACGCCAGCAGGAGGGCTTCAGGGGGGGCTTCCAGGGAGAGGGCGCCGAGCAAGACATCAGGATGCACCTGGCCGCGGCGGCCATGGCGCCCGATAATGCCGCTCTCATGGCCGGGCCGGGGAACGCCAACATGCCCGGGGCTCAGGCCGCCTTTCCCAGAGGCCTCCCCGGACCCGGGGACTACGTACCCAATAAGCAGCGGCGATTTTAAAACCAAGCGCCGCTTTGTGGACAGAACAAAAAATAAAAAGTTCAGTTTGTTCTTTCAAAATGTGGCGTCTACGTTTATGTTGTACTTGGGAGAAATTCGCCCTTTCTCCGTCGAGCCGTTGTTCTTCTCGTTTTTTTTCCACCGTCATGAAAAGATGTTTGTCCGGAAAGGCTGTTTTTCTTTAATAAATTCTTTAAGAAAATATCAGAGTCCATCTGTTTTTAGTTTGGAAAAGAATGCAAAGTCCATTGATGGTTCCTGTAAAGCACTGGTGTCAAAGTGGCGGCCCGGGGGCCAAATCTGGCCCGCCGCCTCATTTTGTGCGGCCCGAGTAAGTAAATCGTGAGTGCCAACTTTCGGTTTTAGGATCAAATTCAAATGAAGATTGTAGATGTATATTATATTTTCTGATTATACCCTTTTTAAATCAATAATTGCATTTTTTTATCATTTTTTTTCTTTTGGTGTTTTTAGGTCAAAAGGCATTTTGTAAAACCTAAAGATAAATATATAAAAATATGTTTGGTTTTCCACTTTAATATTGAATATATATATATTTTTTAAATGTTTCTGAATGATTATTAGATGTTTTCCCTTACTAAGAAAAAAAAAGTTCAAATAAACAGTTTTATATCTATAAAAAACTGAATATTTAGGGCATATGATCCAGTTCTTATAATCCAATTTAAAAAAAATCTAAATATTATATCTAAAATGGTCCGGCCCGGCTCGGGAGCCGTATGTGGCTCTTTCCATGGGTTCGTATGGCTCTCCACTAACCTGTGAGGTAAAATATGGAAATCACTGGTGAGAGAGCTGAGTCCCGAACGCACTAATGAGCGTCACTGTGGCGTTGACACTACCTCTACCACTACTTTAATCATGATTTTGTTTTTTATTACTCTTCTGCATGCATGATCTCATTGATACTGATTTATTAGCAACAGCATAACAATGTTGTCAAAAGAATTCTGAGACTTTTTGTACTTTAAAAGTGGTGAAATGACAAAAAAATTCATACTTTTCATATATTTTTACTTTTCAATTCTGAGAATGGCTCTCAAGAAATAACATTAGAAAATATGAATAGTTTATGGCTCTCTCTGTCAAAAAGGTTCCCGACCCCTGGTCTAATTGAAACGATCTGGGGCAAGGAATTGTGGGCAATTGTTGAGCAAAAGCACTATTGATCACAATGAGTCAGTCAACTCACACATGACTCATTTAACAGGTCATCCTTTATACTGTGTGATTTGAGTCACAGTCTGCCGGCTTTCCCACTCATTTTCCACTTTGTTTCCTGCTATGACCTGTTTCAAAGCTTAAAATCAGACAGACCCGAACCAAAAATATTGAACGATCAGACTGAATCAATCAATTCCCCATATTTGTGGTCGTATGTTATGTCAAAAAATGATGGATTTTTGGGAATAAAAGTCCATTTTTAGGTATACTATTGAAATAAACAAACAACTAACACAGGAAGTGTACTATGTTCATTTAAGTAATACATTTCAACGGTAAAAAAAATAAATGGCTTCCCCTTCTAACAATATCCATGTTTTTATGACACACGTTTAATCGAAACCACAAACAGAAGGTCAAAGGTCAATTCTCTTTCAGCTCACATTGGGATGAGCCAATGTGAACCTTCCTTTTTTTTCAAATGTCTAAATATCATTTAATTTTCACTCAGGGCGGCGCTCAAGTAGCACCAATGAGATGAGCTTGTTGTTTTTTATGAAACAGACACTTATATTGACGGCGAGTGCAGATTGTGAAGTGTCATCTTATCTTTACGGCGTAAAAAGTTGCGCATCATCTCGAGGAGTTAAGGAGGTAATTGCACTCATCTATCTTAGAAAGCCTCCATTCCATCGTATCGCAGCTCGACCTGAGGAGAATGATTAATAAATGTTGAAAAGAAAGAATAAAAAAAGGTCAAATCTGGCATCAAATCAGCTCAAATTGAACATTTTCATCCCCGTATTTAAGTAACAATTTTCTTATTTGCTGCTAATGGGGTTGACTGAGAGATTTCAACACATTCATTCATTTTCTGAAGCGCTTATCCTCACAAGGCTCGCTAGGGGTGCTGGAGCCAATCCCATCCAACAGGCTGTAGACACCCAGAATCGATGCCAGCCAATTGCAGCGCACGTGTCGACAAAGGAAAACCAATCATACCTACTTGCCATTTAGCATCATCCATTAGCTTAGCACGCATGTTTTTGCAATGTAGGGGGAAACTGAAGTACCTGGAGAAAACCCACACAAGCCCAGGAAGAACATGCAAAGTCCACACTGAGAGAACCGACCTGGGATCGAACCCTCGGACCCAGAATTGCGAGGCAGAGGCGTTAACCACCCGTCCGTCTATATTTTAACACAAAAACACAATTATTGCTCTACACGTCCTCGTACATTTTTTTCAGACCATAAAACCGGGGGCCCAGGTGTGGGAAAACCCCAAAACACCCCCTTATTTTACGGCCCTGGTTGGAAAAAGGCCGGCAAAACCTTTGAGGTCAGGGATGGGTAATCAAGCCCCTCCCTCTCTGGCCCCTTTAGGACTTGTTGTCATTTTCTACCATCAATTTTATCATGTCTTCTTAATGTTTGAGTACCTTTGCTCTTTTCACCCGCACGTTGGTTATCGCCATTTTGACCTTGAAATACGATAAGAATATCAATTGCAGATTCAACGGTTGATTGGAGGGTTTGATTTAGGGAGCGATAATATTCGCTGTCCAAAATGTGATGAACAACAAAATGATGGTGTAAAATTTAAAACATTTAAAGTCTGCTATAACATACCATAACTTACTATTCTGTTTTATGAATGACTACAGCAATATTGTATATATCACTGTTTGTATCAAAATGGCTATATTTGTGTTAATTAATGATCTCAAAATTGAAGAGAAGTGCTGAGTATGACTAATTAATTCATACAAGGCGTATTTTGATGGCACAAATTGGCTCGAAGCCAAATATTTAAAGTACAATTTGCGGTGTTAACAAGCGTATTTGTGTGAAATTATATGATTAAAGTTGATAAATATTAGATAAGTGTCGTTCTCGAGAGAAAATTTTGACAGACGGAAACGTTTACAAAACTACTATGAATGCTAAATTTTACAACTAAGTTTAACGTTGACAGGACTGCAAATACACTTTCTGATGAATTTAACAAAAATGAGACTTGGTTGGAACTCACCCATCTAATAATCTAAATATACCAACAATTTTGAGTAATAGATATAGAAATATGGTAGTAATAATAGGGATTCACTACTACTTCACTGATTTTCAGTTATCACCAACACACAGGATTTAAATAGACAGACAGAAGCTGATTACCAAATCACAAGCAGCTAGTTACAAGAGGAAGGGAAGCCTGGAGGGACACAAGAGGCGAAAAGCGCACACACACACACACCTACAACCACAACCCTAACAAGATGTGACAGAGAGAGCCAAAAACAATTCATATTTTTAAACATTATTCACTGAGAGACATATTCTAGATTTAAAAGCTAAAATAAATGGAAATGTGTGCTTTTATTTTTGGTCATTTCAACACTTAAAGTACAAAAATACTCCAAATTATTTAAACAACATTGTTACGCTGTTGCATGACAGTACGCATTCACAAGGGAGCGTAAAGAAATAAAAATTATGATTACAGCCGCGCTAAAGGTACATTTTCACTTACAAGTTTGGGAAGAGGCATCAAAAGAGCCACGTAAGGCTCGCGAGCCATCGGTGCCCAACCCGTTAAATGAATTCAGGTTATATTTTTAATCTCCGTACGGTCGGTAGTCACTGGGATGTGGTTTTAATGACTGATTGTATCAGTTGTCGGCCATCTCTATGGGCAACCCTATCAAAGTCCCTCCCTAGTTAATAATCAGGCAGGTCTATTGATCTTCCGTCAACGCCATTGGCCAGTCCTCACATCAGACCAGATAATTCAGGTGTGACGTCAAAGGAAATGTCTTGTTTTGGGACATCCCCGACCGTGAACAGTTTGAAGGCGGAACGGACGGAGAGGACAACTCAAACTTCCCTTGGAGTGGACGTTCAAATGCGGGGAGGACGTTGATTAACGCGGAGGACGCCCAAAACAACGACGGTCATGCATCGCGTGGTGGTCTTGATCGTTTTTCTGACGTGCACGGTGAGATTGAGTTTTCAGTTGGACGATGACTTTTAAGGTCTTGTTTGAGTGTCGCAAAAAAATGATGTACTAAGAAGCTTCTGGGTCATTTAATTAGTTTTTTTGTCATCTATAGTTGACATGAAAATCGGATATTGTCCATTCGTGAGGTTGTTTTACCAATTGGTGGAAAAAAACAGGAATCATGTTTTTGTTTATTTTGTCATGAGTGAATGTATTGTTTAGACAGATATGGATAATGACAATATGTGGCTTGCGGTTTGATTTATTTTGGTGATTTTTGTGAACAATGAGAGGATAGTGTGATATTATCATGTGGTCTTAAACGTGCCATAAACGTCAAACTAATCAAGGTGGAAATTCTGCTCTTTATCATTTCTAGGAAGACGCTGATTATGTCAGGGCACAGTACAGCCTTGATGACAACTGATACTGATTCACAGCGCTGTCGTTTCACATCTTAAAGTCATTTAGTACAACCTTATCAACACTCATTTCTATTTGACTTTCAATATCTTTCATTTTTTTGTTAAAGGCGAAACCATCTCTGATCCAATAAAGCTACAGAATTTTTATCCTTAACCACTTTGCCCAAAACAAGTTGCCACATAGCAGTAATTCCACCCAAAAATCATTCAATCATTCATTTTCCGATCCGCAAGGGTCGCGGGGGGTGCTAGAGCCGACCCAAGCTAACTCCCAGCACCATGTTGGGGACACCCAGCCAATCACAAGTAGACAAACAACCAGTCACTCATAGCTAGGTGTAATAAAGTGTACAATTAGCTTAGCTAGCATGTTTTCAAATGCGGGAGGAAACCGGAATACCCGGAGAAAACCTACGCAAGCCGGGTAAAAGCATTTATATGTAGAATAACACTGATTAATGATACGTAAACTGAACAAGAACCCTCAAACTCCACACAGTGACAGACCTGGGATCGAACCCGGACCCCAAAACCGCCAGGCCACCAGGCCCTACAGTGAAAACTAACAACCTTTTAACACGTTTTCCTTCCTACTCA
>NC_135391.1:2657500-2700000 GCF_051989625.1 Stigmatopora argus
CTGCCCCGTCCTTCCCCCTCCCCCGATGCCGCCGGGACCCTTCAGACTTTTGGGGACGGACGGGTTTTTCGTCATCACCGTCATCGTATTTGCGCTGCTGATATATTTCTTTGGGTTTTTCCTCTTGATCTCCTGTTGGGTCAAGTCCAAGAAGAATCGGGATGACCAGAACGTGGGCGTGAAAGGGAAAAATCGGAAGGCGGATGCGGGAAATCCGCGGGTGGTCCATCCGTCGGAGGTGACGTGCGCTGACAAGAACAGCATGGCTGCTCAGGCCTTTCTAAGCTCGGTCTTCCAGTCTTGGGGGACTTTCATGGCGTCGTACCCCTTCACGGTTAGTGGCTCACTAAAAACATCCAAACCACATCAAATATTCAGGTTTTTCTTAGGGGGGGAGGCAGTTTTTGTTCTAACTGACCCAACAGTTTGACCAATGAGGTTTGACTCTGACTGGAATCAACTTGATTACATTGTTAAGGCCCACGATTGGTGAAAATGTTTTATCAGTTGGAATGACAACCTGCTCCCAACGTGACCCTTGAGGACAGATTTGGACACCAATGGGTCTTCAAGGGCCAATGTGGGTCCTGGTTTTTGTTCTCACCGATCTAGCACACTGATTAGACAAGCGGTTTCTGTGGAAACTGATGAAACTAGCAAGAAACCCAATTTCTGAAAAGGTGTCCTCTTTGCTTAGAATGAAATCCTGCAGTCTTTGAGGCCATTGGTGGAATAGTTTGGACTGCCGCGGGTGTCCAAAGAGGTCCTTGAGGGCCCCAGGTTTTCATTCTAACCGTCGACGAGGATACCTTTTCACCAATCGGGTGTCTTAAAAGTGGAATCGGTTGATTGAGGTCAGGTAGCGCTTGTTTCAACAGAAACCACATTGGCTAAATCAAGGGTGTCAGACTCGGGTTGGTTCGCGGGCAGTTTTAACGTCAACTTGATTTCACGTGGGCCGGACCATTTTAGATATATTTAGATTTTTTTTTATAAATGGATTAAAAGAACTGGATTAAAAGCCCTGATTATTCAGTTTTTTATAGATTTAAAGCAATGTTTATTTTAGCTTTTTTAAAATATGTTTTTAGATTTTACAAAATGATTTTTGAACTAAAAACACAGAAAAAATGGATTAAAAAATTACAATTATTGATTTAAAAGGGTGAAAATCAGGAAATTTAATATACATCTATACTCTTCATTTTAATTTGATCCTAAAACAGAAAGTCGGCACTCATGATTGGCTTTCCCGGGCCACACAAAATGATGCGGCGGGCCAGATTTGGCCCTTGGGCCGCCACTTTGACACATGTGGGCTAAATGATTCATGGTAGATGGGTTGGAACAAAAACCTGCACCCACCGTTCCTCTGTATTCGCTTGTATAAAAGGGTCTTCTCTCATTTGAAGGTTCTCCTGGTGTCGGCCGTGGTCGTCTCGGCGTTCGCAGCCGGCCTGATGTCCATCGAGCTCACCACCGACCCAGTAGAACTCTGGTCCGCTCCCAGCAGCCGGGCCCGCCAGGAGAAAGACTTCCACGATAGACACTTTGGCCCCTTCTTCCGGACTAACCAGTTGATCTTAACAGCACCTGGCAGAGAAGGCCACATTTACGACTCGTTGCTCTTTGGACAGCAAAACTTTAGTGGCCTCGTCTCTAAAGATCTCATCGTTGAGATGCTAGTCCTCCAGAAAAGAATACAGGTAAACATGACCGAAGTTCAAGTATGCGGTCACCAAAAAAACATGTACGTTGAGATCGCGGTCCTCCTGTTTTGCTCTCCAAGAACATTGAATTCTGGTCCGAGGATCTCAATCGAACCGCGAGTCTGAAGGACGTTTGTTTCGCGCCGCTGAACCCGAACAACTCTTCTTTGACGGACTGCGCGGTCAACAGCCTGCCGCAATACTTCCAGAACAGTCTGGAGAACATCGACGCAAGGGTGAACATGACGGAACTGGGGGAAACCAAAGAGGTGGACTGGAGAGACCATCTCATTTATTGCCTCAGGTAGGCTTCTATTAGCCGATAAAAACTGTGCGGTAACCTCAGTCTCAGTCCTCACAAGGTCCCCACCTTGTGGACTTTCTGTGGCGTGGCTCCATTTTTTTTACCTAGGTCTACAATGTCTTGTGTCTGTCTGAAATTTCCCGAATACGGGATGAAATAAAGTTCTAACCTAGAGCCTTTTACTGAACGACCTTTGTCTTCCGTGTCCTCTCAAGCTCCCCTCTGTCGTTCAAAGACATCACCGATTTAGGACTGAGCTGCATGGCCGACTACGGCGCTCCGGTCTTTCCCTTCCTGGCTGTGGGGGGCTACCACGGTAAGTAGTAAACCAGAGAACCCGGAGAAAAGCCTAGTATGAGGTCGGAGGTTGTGGGAAAGAGATACATGGTCAGAACTATTGAACTTTTTGGTCTCAACGAGGCCGAGGAGTCAATGGAAATATTTTTTGGGGTGATGCAAGTAAACAATGAGATTTACTACCTCTTGTCTTTGAGTCACTGTCTAGTCTCCTGGTCATAAAATACGTAAATTCAAAATTTATCAGGGTGTGTCTACCAGGTCAATCCGTCCGTCCATGGCTATCTTCTCACCGTTTCTTCTCCTTCTCAGGTGACGAGTACACCAACGCGGAGGCCTTCATCCTGACCTTCTCCCTCAACAATTACCCGCGAACGGATGTTAAGTTCAAAGTGGCTATGCAGTGGGAAACGGAGTTCCTTAAGATTGTCCAAGAGTATCAAAGAGACCCCAGTGCCAACTTTACATTTGCTTACATGGCAGAGGTGATTTCCCGTTTGTCAAAAAGCAAACCAAAGGACGCCTTTCCTGACTTTGTTCTCATCAGAGGTCTCTGGAGGACGAAATCAACCGGACCACGGCGGAGGACATTCCCATCTTCATGATCAGCTACGCCGTCATCTTCGTTTACATCGCCGTGGCGCTCGGGGAGTACTCTTCTTGGAGACGGATTCTGGTAAGAGTCGATCTTGGAGAATAGCCAAAGACCAAAGACACACCTTTTCTCGTTGTTCTACAGGTGGACTCAAAGTTTCTGGTTGGTCTTGGTGGGATCCTGGTGGTCGGATGTTCTGTGCTGGCCTCCATGGGGTTCTACTCTTGGATCGGGATTCCCTCCTCGCTGGTCATCCTGCAGGTGGTGCCATTCCTGGTGCTCGCGGTGGGCGCCGATAACATCTTCATCTTTGTCCTGGAGTTCCAGGTGATTGTTTTTCCATATGGAGATCCTCAAGTGGGTGGGGTTTCTCATTGGTTGATGTTATGATGTTGGTTTTCATATTTGGTAGAGAGATGTGCGTAAGACGAATGAGACGAGAGAGCAGCATATCGGCCGTGTGCTTGGTAGCGTTGCTCCCAGCATGCTCTTGTGCAGTCTCTCAGAGGCGGTCTGCTTCTTTCTAGGTAAGATTTTGATACATTTGCTCGTCTGGGGGATAAGAAAGTTTTTTTTAAAGTCCCACTATCGCGTTGGAATTGAATTGAATGCCTTTGTTGTCATTGCGCGAGTAGAATGAGATGTAAAGCTTCGATTGTAGGTTATTCGTTTTTCAATTATTAGGCTCGTTGAATCGAAACGCATAGAAGTAAGATATTTATGATATTACAATGCAATTTTACAATATTAAAGGCGACCGAGATCCGGGGTTTAATCGCGTTTTTCAGGACTTGTACGATCCACTTTCAATTTCGTATTGCGACTCATCGCACGATAAAAACGCCGATTCACGACGACTGTTTTCAGTTGAGTCATACGTGCTCTGCTGGCTCCTCCCCTTCCATTTCTTCATTGGTTTCCACTTTGTAGAAGATGAAATGACTTCTTTTGCACAAAATTTGCGGAATCGTGTCTTTCCTTAATACCCCGACTCTTTTCAAAGATGGTAGCGCTAACTAGCGTCCCGTTTCTGCCACGTTGTCTTCTCCCCAAGGGGCCCTGTCCACCATGCCCGCAGTCAAGTCCTTCGCTTTGTACGCCGCTCTGGCCGTGCTCATGGACTTTGTCCTCCAGATGACGGCGTTCGTGGCCCTTCTGTCCCTGGACGCCCGGCGGCAAGATCAGAACCGCTGCGAGCTACTCTGCTGCGTCACCGTCACGGCCCAAAAACCAAAAAAACCCCACCAGGGTTTTCTCCTGCCCCTTATGAGGGACTACTACGCCCCGGTCCTACTCAACCAATACATACGATTCCTGGTGGTACGTTAGCATCGTTAGCTCGCCCCGTTGGAATTGTTTTCTCACCCGGATTCTTCCCAGATGGTGCTTTTCATCTTCATGTTCAGCGGTTCTCTATATTTAATGTTCCACGTGACGGTGGGTCTGGATCAGGAACTGGCCATGCCCCAGGTACTTGGACCGTGTTAAAGGATCGCCGATTTGGCTTTTTTTTTTGGTGACGTTTGTGTTTGATTCTGTCGCAGGGTTCCTACATGCTGGATTATTTCCAGTATTTGTACAAGTATTTAGAAGTGGGAGTCCCGGTTTACTTTGTCACCAAAAAAGGCTTTGATTTCACGACAGTGGAAGGCATGAACGCCGTTTGTTCCAGCGTGGGATGCGACCAGTTTTCCATGACGCAGAAGATCCAATACGCCGCCAATCACCCCGAACTGTGAGTTGAAAATGCGCCGATGTTTGGCTGGAGTTGGATTCTCGAAGTTGACACATCCTTGAACCTAGCCATATCAACGTAGCACCTTTAGCTTGGTCACAATCAGATCTGATAGCTCCAATGTCAGTGACTTATCTGCTTCGGCTGATAAATGTCAATGGTCAATAACTGTGATTAAAAAAATAGATTAGATGCATAGATATGCTTAATACTACTTGATTGAAAAACACCACCCAGCAAATGGAACACAACAATCTTTGTCGTCGTTGTTAGAACGCATTATGCAATGTCTTGGTGTTTTTTTTTTAAAGAAATTGTTACAATTTGCCCCTCTCCAATCAAAGGAAATTCCTGTCTTTTCTTTTTGTCAACTTTAAATCAAATTTAAAAAATACGGAAAAGATACACGCTCATTTGCAAGAAAAAAGACAACCCCTGATAATCTGATTCCCGTTTTTAAACTCTTTTCCAACAGGCAAAAGTGGGCATTCATTTGAATGGGTGGGTTTCAGTTAAGAAGGAATTTTCATATACTACAGTAATCCCTCGAATATCGCGACTTCACTACATCGCAGATTTTTTTCTGGGGGAATTTTTTTATTAATTTTTTTTGGGTGTAAATTGATAAAAATGTGAAAATCCATGCTGAAACTCGCAAGCGGAAGCCACTCCCCTTTCCTCCGCTTGCGACTAGGACTCAGCACTGAAGTAAAAAAAAATGGTGTGAATTTCAAAGCTTTTAAATACATGACAGTATCCTGTGAATATTTCCATGAGGTTTTTCTATGGTGTCAAACGCAGGTCATACATCGGAATCTCCGCAAACTCCTGGGTAGACGATTTCATTGACTGGCTGAACCCGGGTTCCAGATGCTGCCGACTTTACAGCTTTGGTCCAAATGCGGGAAAGTTCTGTCCGGCGGACAAATGTGAGCGTGGTGTGACTCTTTTCCCGAGTTCTCACAGTCTAATGGGCTTTTTTGAAGGCTTTCTGCTCTGATGTTTTTCCAAAGCGGCGTTACTGTGTGGACGCAAGTGCATGGCCAAACCCCCGGATGGCGTCCTGCGACCGAACATGGAACAGTTCAACCGTTTTCTCCCTCACTTTTTGGCCAACAGGCCAGATTTGCAGTGTCCCAAAGGGTAGGAAAAGTCCATTTTCATTCCTTCACATGTTCAGTTTATCCTCACGAGGGTCGCTGGGGTGCTGGAGCCTATCCGAGCCGACTAGGTTTGATTCCCACTTGCGTGGGTTGTGTCAGGAAGGGGAGTCAATTTTATTTACTATTTTAAATGTAGGCGGTCCAGTGGAGCAGTGGTTAACGGATCCACCTCATAGTTCTGGGATTCAGGGTTTGATCCTTGGTGTGTCCTTACTATGTGGAGTTTGAATTTTATACCCAGGCTTGCGTGGGTTTTCTCCGGGTACTCCAGCTTCCTCCCACATCCCCAAAACGTGCATGCTAGGCTAATTGTAGGCTAAATTTCCCTTAGCTGAGTGATTTGTTTGTCTCCCTGTGCCCTGCGATTGGCTGGGATAGGCTCCGGCACCCCCCGCGACCCTTGTGAGGATAAGCAGGTGTTGAAAATGTGTAAATCTTAGGTTACATTGAACTAAAACGCTCCAAGTTAGCGCCCATTTTGGAATTTGTATTCATTTCTATTCAATCCCTAAACAACGTGTTAAAAGTAACGTATGAAAGAGTACGTGAACGCATCATTCTATTGGATCAAGTGCATGTTCGCTTACCTGCTTGTGATTTCCCCGATAAAGCGGACTGGGCGCCTACGACACGGCCGTGGTGAAAGACGAGAAGGGAGAAATTATCGGTGAGACTCGCCACCCTTGAAAAGGTTCCCCCGGAGAAATGTTGCATGGGTGACGTTTGTTCCTGTGCACCCATCCAGCCTCGCGCTTCATGGCTTACCACACGCCTCTGACCAACTCGCAGGAATTCACCGCCGCGCTGGTGAAGGCTAGAGAACTGGCTTTCGACATCACCAAGCGCATGAGGAATATATCTGGAACATCTCCGGATTTTGACGTTTTCCCTTACACGTGAGATTGTATACAGTAATCCCTCGAATATCGCGGGTTCACTACATCGCGGTTTTTTTTCAGGGGATTTTTTTTTTGTTAATTAATTTTTCATAAAAATGTGAAAATACAAGCTTAAACTCGCAAGCGGGATCCACTCCCCAATCCTCTGCTTGCTACTAGGACTCAGCACTGAAGTAAAAAAAAATATATATATAGCATTTTTTTTGAAGAGGGGGGACCCTACTTCAGTGATTTTTTTGGGGCACCCTGACCCGTAACCCTAACGGGTCCGGCCTGAGACCTCTATTCGACCCGAATGTGGCCTTCGAATCAAACTGAGTATGACCCCAACTCTGTCACCCCCATCGTAGGGTGACCAACGTTTTCTACGAGCAGTACCTGAGCATCATCCCGGAGGGCCTCTTCAACATCTCCCTGTGTCTTCTGCCGACATTTGTGGTATGCTGTCTCCTTCTGGGCCTGGACTTGCGCTCCGGCTTGATCAACCTCATCACCATCATCATGATCACCGTGGACACCGTCGGGGTCATGACCCTGTGGGATATCCATTACAATGCCGTGGCCCTCATAAACCTGGTGACGGTAAGTATGCACCTTCCACTATCATTACAGACACATTAAATGATTGCATTTTATCCTATTTTGCCACTTTGACACATGTGGCGTATAGTATACCACTCAAAGGAATACAGTCGTCGAGACTCGTTTAGAAGTAAAAAATGAATTTGGACAATAACGAGCGCCCTTGTTTCCAGGCGGTGGGCATTTCTGTGGAATTTGTGTCCCACATGACAAGATCGTTTGCCCTCAGCACGAAGCCCACCCGCATCCAGCGAGCCGAGGAGGCCACGGCCAACATGGGCAGTGCGGTAAGTTCCTCCACTTGACTCGTTTGTCCAAGTACGGATTGAGCGCAGACTATGAGAGAATTTTCTGGGAATCCCGAAGGTTTTCGCCGGCGTGGCCATGACCAACCTACCCGGCATCCTCGTGTTGGCCTTCGCCAAAGCACAACTCATCCAGATCTTCTTCTTCCGCCTCAACTTGGTCATCACGCTTTTGGGGATGGCTCACGGTCTCGTCTTCCTTCCCGTGGTGCTTAGCTACTTTGGTACGTGTCTCCAAAAAAAGACAAAAGACTAATGTTAGACCATTTTAAGGTACCATATTTTCTCGCATATAAGCCGTATTTTTCGCTCCAAAAATAATGACTGGATCACTCCAGCATTAGATAACAATTGTTGGATTATTATTATTTTTAAATATATTTTTATATATATTATTACATTTATATTATTTATATATATTATTAAATTTATATTATTTATATATATATATATATTATTGAATGTATATTATTTTATATTTATATTATTATTTATTAATCAACTTATTTAATACCTATTTATTTATGTCTACAATTTATTTTTCTGTGTCTGTATTCTCACCCTCTTGCTACTTTGACAGTGAAATTTCCCGAATACGAGATGAATAAAGTTATCTAATCTAATCTAATTTAAAAGTCAAATTAACATCACTAAATTTTCTAATGCAGTTTAGGCTCACCCTAATCTTTTAACAGAAAACTGACTAGCATTAACTAGGAATTAGATCAGATTAGATTAAAACTATATTTCATCCCGTATTGGGAAAATCTCTCAGTTGCAGTAGCAAGACAGACACAAGACACACAAGACAATATAGACCTAGCTAAGAAAACTGGAGCCACACATTAACAATGTCTGAATCAGGAGGGGGCGGAGTCTATTGTTTATTTTTCCTCACTGGCCCCCTACAACTATGAGACAACGATTTTAACACGGAAACACCACATTTTTTCCCAATATTCCCCTCTGACCCAAGCAAGTCCCCTTTAGTACACGCCAAATCCAAACCCCAGGGGGACCACCCGGACCCCCCTGGCGTCCAACTACAATTGAATCCATTTTCCCTTTCTCCCAGGGCCCGACGTGAACAAAGCCGTGCTGCTCCAGATCCAGCAGGAGGACCAAAAGAAGCAGCGAGAAGTGGAACTGACCCACAACGGGAGACAAATCCACGACAACGTGAGCTACGAGGACCACGAGACCGACAAGGACGGATGCCCCGACGCCACGCCGGCCCCCGCCTACCCCGACGAGCCGTCACCTGGCGTGGAGGCGGGCCGGGAAGTCAGCGTGGACCAGTTTTGAACTGGACAGGCTTATCAAGGGCCGCCGGGTAAATAAATACCTCGCTAACCAACTCAACTGGAGATAAACGTGCAATAGCAAACAGGAGGCAAGAAAAGCAGCGTGTATTTATGGAAATCATTAACCTGACCACATACCTTCCATCTTTGGCCGTTGGAGGCCCAAACCACTTCACGCCTGTTAACTCCTCACGAGCACGCCAGTGTTCTTGGACTCGTTAGACCGGGGTTGTCAACTCCGGGGGGTCCAATCCGCCCCGCAAGGTTGCATTTTTGTAGCTCATTCCTACTGTGCGGACAGAAGGAATTAATTATTTCATTTTAATTCATCATTTTTTGGCAGCCAAAGAGTTAAAAAGGAAGATTCCAATGCCCCAAACCAACAGGAAGTGACATAGAAATGGCCCAAAATCAAGAAAGTCCCTCAAAAAATAGAAAGTGATCCAAAATTTTACAGGAAGTGACCCGTTGCCTACAAATACCAGGAAGTGATGCGAAATGAAAATATTGCCTGCCATTGACAACCACAGATGTCCAATTAAAAAAAAAACCAAGTCTGGCCCATTTGAGATCTAGTTGGCCAGTTGACAAATGTTGAATTTTGTATTTTTTATGCACTGTGAGATTGATAATTTTTCATATCTACTTATTTGTACTTAATATTAGCACTCGAAGAAACGACCACACTCCAATATTTTGTCAAAATGCACTTTTTCATACGTGCCTACGTTTGACGTTTGTACTTTTGCTGCCCGGATTTCAGGAGCATTTTTAATTCCAGTAGTCACTGTCACTTTCGGACGGAATGTGTTTACTTTGTGCAGCAGAAAATAAATATACTTTTGCATCCAAACTAGAAAAAATCCACTTCTTTAGGCAATTTTTACAAAATTGATTTGTAAGAACTTGTTTGGCTCAGTTTAATTGGTCTCCTACTCTTTTAACACTTTAAGGAAAGTGAATCATTTTAAATGAATGTAAAAATATCAAATTATTATTATTTTTAAATAAAAATAAATAATTAAAAAAATATTACAATGATTTATTCTGTAATTATTAATAATTATTTTTATATCACAATTTAAATGAAGAAATAAAATGCTGAATTAATAAAATGTTAAAAACAAAATTAAGACAATATAAATGGAATTCATACAGAAAGGGTACTTACTCAATAACACTAAAATGGATAAATTAAAAAACAAACATTTTCTTTTAATTCTTCGGAAATAAAAAAAAAACGTTTTACTCAAAGAAACCAAATTTTCCTATACCTTATAGTAAAACAAGAAATTAAAATAAGATGACTATTTGTTTAAACAAATGTTTAAAACTGTTCATAAGAGAATATTTACAATTTAAATGAATTCTAATCAGGGTTAAATATTGTAATCTATTTTAGTTAGTCCACAAAACAAAGGCACAATTTCCTCTTTTTTGTTTTAATTAACAATGCATCCCTTTGATAGGATTGTATGTTTCTTTAGGTCATCAATGCCCCAAAACATACTGTACACAATATACAGGAGGAAACCACGATTCAGGCAAGAAGAAAAAAAACAACAACTTATTATTAAATTATAATACAGTCTTAAGGAAAATATAAATAACTTTTTTTTCTTCTCTGGTTGAGCTCACTATGGTACAGACATATAATAAATAGACCAGATCTGACATCACTCAGCTGATCTATCAATCATCTCTATGAGTCCATTTGTGTAGCAGCATTAGAGCAAAAAACAACAACAACAAAATAATAATAATAATTAAAAAAAAATGAGCCAATGGAAGCAGAGATCAATTCCGTCCCGTCTCCATGGCAACCTTGTACGCATCATTTAGTCACTTTTCTATCTCAGCCACTGACAGTGATATTGCATTGTGGAAACAAAACATTTTTTTTTTAATTTAAACTCCTAAAAATGTAATGGCAACTTTTCTTAAAAGAAAAAAAAAATAGTTTTACAAGAGCAAGAAACGACTTGACGTGTTGTTGGAATTATTTTATATAAGTTATCCTGATTCTGGTATGACTGTCGAAATGTTAGTTAATAGAATGAGAGTGTCTTGGGCCCTGGGGAGTTTTCACCTTATTCACCAAAGAGGAACTACCCAGGGGGGCCGACGCCTGTCTGTTTGAACTATTGTGTGAGGGTTGCAAGATATCAGGAGGGTGACTGTAAAGATGTTATCTCGAAGGGGCATATGGTCATGATCAAAGAACCTTTTGTAACAGGGAGAGAACTATCTCTCCTTTGATCAGCTTGAAACTTCCTGTAACTTGGACACTCCCAAAACACAATAAGAGACTAGGCGGAGGAAGATTTTCTTGAGAGTGTTTCGAAGGGCTGAGACGCGGACGGTCCTGAGAACCTCTCATTTTTTAAATAAAGTTAACTCAAATTCTCTGTGCTTTCCTTCTTCACAGGTTGGTGAAACAAATGTTTGGTGTTTGAACCCAACATTTAATTGGTCCTTCGAGCCGGATTCCAAGATACCGGACGATCCCAGCAAGTGAGCAAGATCCAGAAAAGTCTGTGGCCACAGCATAAAGATCCTTTTCCAGGACTGTTTCTTCCTTACGGGCTGGGGTCCAAAGGTTGAAGGGATACCGAGGACGCAGAGAATCGTGAGTAAATTTTATTTAAAAAAGGAATGAATGAGAAAAAAGGAATGAATGAAGGCGTAACAGACCCCTTAGTTGAAAAAGACTAATTAAACTCTGTAAAATTAAATCCGTAGGCGTAACAGACACCCTTAGTTGCAAAAGACTAATTAAACTCTGTAAAGGATAGCGGAGTCCTGATTAAATGAAAACCCTGAGAATCCTAGAGCCCTATCAGGTAAAAAAAATTCAAACAACAAAATTCCACATGCGTACAGAGGTCAAATTCAAACAACAAACTTTCGCAGGCGGACAGACACCCTTAGTTTTAGCACACTAATTAAATTCTGTAAAGGAAAGCGAAATCCAGGATGTATTGAATAGGAAAAATCTGTGACGGATAGTGGAGTTCTGGGTGTATTGAATGAAAAGTGAAAAAAGGATAGAGTCCTGGTTAAAGAGAAATAAAAAAGCGAATTAAAAGGAGTGAACGTGCAAAAAGTGTGTTTGGAAATACATTTTACCATTTGGTGATTTGTATCTCATATCAAACAACAGGAGACAAATGTCGACCTTTAGTGGATGTATGTAGACATGAGACTCCGCCTGAAAAGGTTGAAGTGAGTTTACCACTAAAGGAATTTATCGACATCCTGTTGTCTAAACCCAGTGTTAGTGCACTATAGGTGCAAAGACCCACTGGGACTAAATTTTATTCAAAAATGGGTAAAGTACAAAGTAAAACAAGTAAAAAAGAGAAATTCCTCTCGGAACTTGCGTCTAAAGACTGGAAGATAGTTCATAGAGAGGATCCCGACGCGGTGGAATCCTTGCGTTATTGGGTAAAAAATATGGGTTCACTGGTAGACTAATAATAAAAGATATCCGTGAACTACAACAAAAAATCGAAAAATCGTGTAACAAAAAACGAAGTAAAATGCAAAAACGAGGTTATGATCAAACCAAAGCGTGGTTGCGAATAGCAGGGCAAATAGAAGAGGTTGAGAAAGTAGCTAAACAAAAAAGAGAAGAGATAACTATATTAGGCCTGTTAAAAAACAGTGGTCCCTCTTCAGCTCTCCTCGTGCGAGGCTCCACACGCAAGCGGGGAGCACGACGACGAGGGGGGGGAAAGGGGGCCTGCTGGTCGTGCGGCAAAGAGGGCCACATAGCCAAGGAATGCGGGGGCAACCCTCCCCGCGCACAGCGACGACATGATAGCGCACGACTAAAACAGGAGGTAGCAAAACAAATGGTTAACAAAAGTAAGGGGAATAGATAGATAAAAAAGGTGGTGAAGCCCCCCTTCACAGATGCGGACCCCCCTCAAGCTAAGCACACTCTTTGCAAACAAAAGGAGGGGGGGGGGGGGCGCCCATACAGTTTACTGCTCCCTTCACACCAAAAACAAAGGGCAGGAAAGACTACCACAAGAGAGACAGAGATAGTTGATAGTGTTATGATATATTAGTGAAAAAAATATGGGTCTTTTATTAAACACTAAAATTTATATTAGGAAATGCCTAGTGAAAGATTATTTTCCCTAAATTGTAATTGAGGTAATAGTGAGCACAGAAAATGGCTCTTATTTTAAATAAAACCGCCTTCTTAGAGCGGATAGGAATTCAGCCAGAGCTTTAACTATTGGGTTTTAGAAATATGAGAGTGATTTGCGATTTAGACTTAAGTATTAAGAATCATCCAAATTATTAATGATATCAAACATGAAAACAATGCAGAAATGGCATTTATCCAAATTATTAGGTAAATTTAGATAAATTGTTTGTCTTTTTGTGTTTCTAATTGGCCGACCATCAAGATATAATCAATCAGATATCAAGGTGGAAAATGATTTAGAAATTTGAAATCAAATTTTTGATGAAAATTATGGAAAATTGTTTAGTCAAATGAAATTTTAATGGTAAAAGCAGCAGTACTCCAAACGTGAAATTTGAAGTGGAGAAACAAATCTGCTATGCAAAATTTAGGAGCACTGAAAAGACAGTGCTTGATACCAAATTCCAAAGTACTATTGATTTATTGTGATAATGGCATCCAAATTGTGTTAACAGAATAATTGACTGAATTGACAAAAGTTTCCATATTTCGTTCCGAAGAAAGAAAAAAAAATATGGAAATCTAATTTAGTGGAATATACCAAACGCCATTATTAACTACACGATTGGAATTGGAGGATGAGGCTAATCATATGTCTGCATAAAAGAAAAAACTTTAAAGAAACGCATTAATTTTGGGTTGGCAGAGGGAGATTGCATTTCTCAACAGGAAACATGATGAGCAACCCGGGATGAGAGTGCAAATGTTCCTGACCAAACCAGCAGACATGAAAATAGCGGATCCATTTTGTGCTCTGTAAGAAGGTTCTCTCAGTTGAAACGTACGAGACAGGTAAGATAAACTTTTTGACGTAATCAGACAAAATGGCAAGCACTCCAATATTGATTGGAAAGATTATTGCTCGGGGAGCAATGCTGTAAGCCATGAGGAACTTTTTATATTGGTTTTATTGTCTCCATATAAAAAAAAGCGTTTCAATTGAGACTACACCTTCTTACAGATAGTTAAAGTAAACAATTGTGACTAGATCTTCTTACATATTTTTAAAGTAAACAATTAGAGAGAAAAGAGAAACTACAATGGATAGAAATGTAACTAGATTTTAATTTTATGCCTGACTATTGAGAAATATTGATTAAGAAAGTTTTATAGGAGCTGATTGACAAACTCCAATGGAATGTTACATTTGATAAAAAGACTACTAGTTTGGGATATTTTGAATTTCAAAAAACTGAGTTAATATGCAACGCAATACACATTGTTAAATGAATTTGGGACTTGATTAGTATGCATTTTAAAAGTAATGGGTTTTGATTGCTCTAAAGGATACAATTATGCTAAAAATATTGACCCTGACAAACAAGGGGTGATTACATTTTACTGGGTTCAATTCTATTTAGAATTATAAATGTGTGCATTTTGTTTCTGAATAATAATTGATGTGAATCTAAACTGTTACAGAGAACGGGAAAGCTGTTTTCCTGAGGAGAAAGCAGCCTGGTTTGCTTTTTGTATTTTTCCTATTCTTAGTATGATTAGTTAATTTGTGTAATTGTAGGAAAGAGGGAAAAACAAATATGGGTTTTGATCTTAACAAGGAAGCAGTGTTCAAAATAGAATATCAGCTAGCATGTTTAATTTTGACTGATAAGGTATTTAAATTTTCACAAACATAATGATGAATGTTAAGCACGTGTTAAAGACAACGACAGAACACAGCAGCATACACAACAACAAAACTGAGCCGATCTCAAGAACAGTGCAGACGAACTGTACAAAGCTAAAGGCCTACCGTACCTACCAAAAATGTATTCCATAATTGAGCCATAAATGTCTCAACAGGGGGGAGGTATGGTGAAGAGGTATAAATACCTATTTTAAAATTTTTGTAGGAACTGTTTAATTTGTTATTTTATTGATCTGTAAAGAACATGGGATCTCCAGAATCATCTGGAGTGACAAGGGAGCTCATTTTTCAAACAGCATAGTGCAAAACATGGCAAAACAACTGGTAGAACTAGCTCGAGATTAACACCTTTTGAGATCCAAAGAACATGTAAGGTGCCGTGATCTTTTTGTCTATCTTGCAGGAGGTGGTGTAGCCAGGTGACTGGATCCTGATCCGAGTCATAAAAGTGAAGTCCTGGTTCTCTCCACGATGGGAAGACCCATTCGTGGCCCAACTCACCAACCTCCACAGCAGCAAAGATCGCTGAAAAGTCAAAGTTGATTCAGGTCAAGGTATTCGAGACAGGTGACTCTGAGTAGGACTAAGTCGGACGGTGTCAAAACCCTTGTCCGTGAAGAAACTCATCTGACGTCTACTCACCAGCCACGAGCACCCCTCACTTAACCCTGACCTCCCATAGACTTTGCACCTCTATACAGAAGCCACAGTGAAAGCTGTTGCCATCCACATCACAGTGACTGGACTGTCAGTGACAGCCTGGGCGTATCTGAACGCCCCGCCCACAGAGCCTCGAGTTGGAAAACAAGTGCAGGAAACGTCCTGCCTCAACACTGGAAAGGCAGAGCCAAGCGGTCCGCTCCTGGATGGGGAGCCGGGGACCCAACCTACATCGACAGCATCGGGGTTCCCCGAGGTGTGCCGGATGAGTGTAGACTCGCTAACCAAATGGCAGCTGGTTTTGAATCATTCCTGTGTTGGTGGTGTACTATTAACAAAAATGTGGACAGAATCAACTACATCCATTACAATGTGCAACGACTGGGGAACAGGACGGAGGAAGGGTTTGCAGCCATCCATGAACAGTTGTCGGTGACCTCCTGGAGGGTCTTCGATCCCTCAACAGCAAGATGAAAGAACATTCTGGAATCGACAACTCAATGTGGGGCGAATTTGGTAGCATGTTTGGCAGATACAAACAGTTGATTGTATCAGTTTTAATGTCAATCGCTGTTTATGCTGCCATTCTCACAACTTGTGGATGTTGTTGTATTCCCTGTATTCGTACGTTATGTCAAAGATTAATAACAAATGCCATAGAACCAGTCAAATCCGAAATGTATGCCTTATTGACATCTGGAGGCGAACCACGGGATGACGACGACGCCGACGCATCTGGGGATGAGGAGGAAATGCAGTTCATAGGACTGCCTGACATGTTCCCAGATGCTAAACACTATGCCTTGTTGACTTTTGAGTGTAACGTTTTTTCTGTTATTTTTGTGATCCTGTAATGTGAAAATCTGAAAAGAAGAGGTTATGGATGATGATATTTTATAGCAGAATCCGGATAAACAGGAGGGTTATGTTGGAATTATTTTATATAAGTTATCCTGATTCTGGTATGACTGTCGAAATGTTAGTTAATAGAATGAGAGTGTCTTGGGCCCTGGGGAGTTTTCACCTTATTCACCAAAGAGGAACTACCCAGGGGGGCCGACGCCTGTCTGTTTGAACTATTGTGTGAGGGTTGCAAGATATCAGGAGGGTGACTGTAAAGATGTTATCTCGAAGGGGCATATGGTCATGATCAAAGAACCTTTTGTAACAGGGAGAGAACTATCTCTCCTTTGATCAGCTTGAAACTTCCTGTAACTTGGACACTCCCAAAACACAATAAGAGACTAGGCGGAGGAAGATTTTCTTCAGAGTGTTTCGAAGGGCTGAGACGCGGACGGTCCTGAGAACCTCTCATTTTTTTAAATAAAGTTAACTCAAATTCTCTGTGCTTTCCTTCTTCACAGGTTGGTGAAACAAATAAATGTTGTTTGAACCTAACACGTGTTAAACATGCAGAGGATTTGAAGCACAGAGGTCAAGAAGGCAAATTGTTGGGTAGCCGCTACGTTTTACGCGGGTTTTGGTGCTCATTTTGTATCGAGTCCTTTAGCAAAAACGGCAAGCGAAAACCCGCTAACGTAGCCGTGGATCGTCGCGCGTCCTGACTGGCGAAAAACGAGTTTGGTGAGAACAAAATGACTAAAGCGACGGGGGAAAAATGGTGGTGCTAACTAGAAAAATAAAAAAACGTGCTATTTTCATGGTTTTTGTAAGGGTGGCAAATACCTTAGAGTGCGTGGGACAATACTACAGATGTTTGATTGTCTGGAGATGGAGGAAGTTGGAGAGGAATCGCTTTTTTGCGTGGAAAAGATGCGGGACAGCCTTTTATGGTGGTTCATACGCGGGGTGAATGGGAAGCACAAAGATCCTTAAGAAAAGAACATAAAAATGACAAAACAAAAAACAGCAGGACCCTTTTTTTAGTGTTTTGGTTCCGAGGGCAAAAAGGACACAGGATTGGAGGACAATGTCTGTCTGTCATGACAGAAACAACCCCTATTTTTCCCCCTTTTCGTCCTCTCGGTCCACTTTGTTCGGGTGATGCGTTACCGTTTGGTTGAGTTGCTCCTCCTATTTTGTTTTGCCCGTTTAAAACAAACAAACAAAAAAAATCGGTTTGCGAATGCTCGCCTTGCTCGCTTGCAGGAATCGGAACGTTCCAGTCCTTCCTTGGCGCCCGGTTTTGCGCATCGGGAAACCACCTGGAAGTCGTATCCGGGTGTCCGTCTTGGTTTTCAGGGGGTCGGGAAGAGAGACGATCAGGATTCCTCGGGAGGTTCCCCTTCCTTGTCGACAGGTTTTGGCAGCTTTGTCAAGATGGCGTCCGCCTCCTCGTACATCTAAAATAAACGAGAAGGAAGGATGTCACAGTCACCTATAGAGCCAGCCATTGGTGATGTGTTGGAATTTTTTGGTACAAAATCTTGTAGTGGAGGAGAATATTTTGTAAACTACCGTATTTTCACGACTATAAGGCACACATAAGTCTTAAATTTTCTCCAAAATAGACAGGGCGCCTTATAATCCAGTGCGCCTTATATATGGACTAATACTGAAATGGTTATCACGATAAAATAAAATAAATCAGTCGATAGGGGACACCATCCTCTACAGCTCTCACAACTACGGCAAGCAGCCCCCGACTCTACTATTTTCCTCGTAGAAAAAGTACTGCGCAGTGACTGCTGGGATATATAGTTATTTTGTCAATACACCCAATGGATTGTGGCCTGTATACATCGACATCAACACAGCTTTACGAAGCATGGAAGGCAGCGTTGGAATAGTTACACTAGCGCGCTACTATTTGCGAATGGATTGTGGCCGTCTGGACGAACGTATAAAACTCATTTGGACAATTGTTCAATTCGGACAGAGAAAATGAGGACTTTGATGGATTTGTGGGTGATGATGACGTGAGTACATTGTAAAATGGCTAAATAAAGTACAACCGAACTCGGTTTTGCTTCCATTGCCTTTTTAAAAAACGTGTTTTTAGCGTGTGTCCGTATGTTTAAGCTGGTGTATGTTTTGCCATGCCTGGCTGCGTCTATAAAAACGGTGCATCCTTTGTGTGTGTCAAATACAGAAATAGCACTCGTTACTGACACAGCGGCTAAAAATACGATGCGCCGTATAGTCGTGAAAATACGGTAATATATAGATAGATAAATATCCAATTCACTTAAATGGCTGTGGATGCTCTTTCAGTGCCAACGTCAGTAAGTAAATCAGCTTTTTGATAAAAAAACAAACTGGTACAGAGATGGAGTTAGCATGAATATGGCCTGTTTGTTTGGGCACCCCTAAGCTAGGTAGAGCTAGAAAAAACGTACTGGCATGAACTGCACATCCTGGAAGAGCTCCTGTATGAAGCGCCTGGAGGTCAATCGGAACATACAGTGGGCCAAGAGATGAGACACCTCCGAGTACAGGCAGATGTCGTCAAACGCGTATGGAAACTTCTCCTTTATCCTGCAGAAGAAGAAAGAGGAGGCTAGCATCCACGGATCCGATGGGAAGGCAAATTAGCGTTAGCTCGGTGGGGGAAGGAAGATAAGAATTACGTAAGAAGTCCAGTTTCGTGGCCTTTGGTTCCTACGGACGAGCTGAGGTTGATGATGAGACGAAGGACCTCCTTTCGTAGCAGCACTCGAGGGGCGGGGCCATCCTCTGATAGGGGCTTGCCACCTTCGTTCGGTGCAGAGAACAGCTGGGGTCAAAATAGGCTCCCGATAATGATATCGAGATCTGACAAAGCTTGCTCGTACCTATGACAATGTCAGTTGGCGTCGGCGTGCCGCAGATGGAGCCTTGGGAAACGGCGGCGTCGCTGCAGCCAGACACGCCGGAGAACTTGGACTGAGGCATCACCTCCAAACGGTGGCCGCTTTGGCCTCCCCAGGATGGGAAGTCCACATAGTCTGGAAGAACAAAATCACGCAAATCCAATTGAAAAATGTCCAAAAATTGTAGTATAGATGTATATTAAATTTCCTGATTTTCCCCCTTTTAAATAAATAATTGCAATTTTTTTAATAACTTTTTCTGTGTTTTTAGTTCAAAAATCATTTTGTAAAATCTAAAAAAATATATAAAAAAGCTAAAATAAACACTGTTTTAGATCTATAAAAACTGAATATTCAGGGATTTTAATCCAGTTCTTTTAATCCATTTATTTAAAAAAAATCTAAATATTATATCTAAAATGGTCCGGCCCACGTGAAATCAAGTTGACGTTAAAGCGGCCCGCGAACCGACCCGAGTCTGACACCCCTGCAATAAGAGAAGCCGCAATAATGGAGGGATTACTGTAGTTCCCCTTTGTTTCCATCTCAAATGTCATCTGCAATCACCTGTCCGGGACCGTGCGTTGTTGATGGGTGGCTGCGCGGGGTAGCCCAGGACAATGGCCCCTACACAGTAGAGGCAGTTCTCCTCGGTATGATCCTGCAGTCCCGTCTCGTCCGAGTCGAACGCGTGGTTGGGGCAGTCGCCCCTGTTCGCAATCAGCTCGGAAATACTGAATTGCTGCTTCAGCGCCGGCAAGGCGGGACGATCGCCTGCGGAGACGCACAAATCGGCACAATTTCGGGTTGGCGTCTCGTTCTATTCGCCGTCGCTTACCATTTTCGTCGCCGAAGAGAAAGCGTTTCCTCTCCTCCGACGGAGGGCTAATCCTCTGCTGGAAATACGCCGTGTCTCGAATATGGAACACGTCGTGGATGTCCAGGGGCAGCGCCAGGCCGATGTAGTCGTCGCTACACCCGTAGGTGGCGCTGGAGACCATGGAGCGCACGGAGGAACAACGCTGCAAGGTGCTCTGGTTGATGGGGCTGAGGAGCTCCTCCTTGTCCAGGGAGGCGAAGCTCAGGGCCTTCAAGAACCTAGGGAGGCCAAGAGGAGAGGTACGTGAGAGGATCCGGGGGGAGAGGCTGGGAGGGGGCAAGGGGCAAATGGGGAGTAGCAGCAAACAACATGGTGGATAAAAGCAAAGAGAGAGACAGAGAGAGAGAGAGATTTGGTGAGGAGATTCAGAAGGATTTTGGACTAACGGGCTACTACAACCCGTTCTAGTAGTGTTGAGTCACAAACAACGCTTGTCACTGAAAGGGTTAAAAATCTGTGGTTGGTCACAGCAAAAAGGGGCTTTCTAGTTAGAGTTACTAGGCAAAGTTTGAAAGAATTGGTTGGATCAATGGACAAGTTTGCGGAAATATGATCAGTGGTTTCACATCAGATTGTGGGATTTCAATTACCGTAATTTCCGCACTACAAGTCGCACCCTTTTTTTAATAACAGTTTTGCTTAACTAATCTTAACTTATTTTTCACTCTGTCCAGCGACACCCTGTTATGTTATTTTTTTCAGGCTTTAGTATCATGAAAACTGTTATGTTAACCGATGACCTTTTGTTATTTGAACATATTATCTTCAAGTCTAAAACACAGGTATCAAAGTGGCGGCCCGGGGGCCAAATCTGGCCCACCGCATCATTTTGTGCGGCCCGAGAAAGTAAATCATGAGTGCCGAATTTCTGTTTTAGGATCAAATTAAAGTGAAGAGTATAGATGTATATTAAATTTCCTGATTTCCCCCCTTTTAAATCAATAATTGTAATTTTTTAATCCATTTTTTCTGTGTTCTTAGCTCAGAAATCGTTTTGTAAAATCTAAAAATATATTTTAAAAAAAAAGCTAAAATAAACATAGTTTTAGATCTATAAAAAACTTCAGGGCTTTTAATCCATTTATTAAAAAAAATCTAAATATTATATCTAAAATAGTCCGGCCCACATAAAATCGAGTTGACGTTAATGCGGCCCGCGAACCAACCCGAGTCTGACACCCTTGGTCTAAAATAACAAAAATATCCCTCCCAGAAAAGCGACACCAGCGCGCCATTTTTCCCTTCTGTATTTTGTAATCATTGGCTGGGGCGATTTACACTCCGGTGCAACTTATAGTCCGAAAAATACGGTAATACTAACAACCAATCACAAGGGACTTGCTGGCTCAAAGCACTGGTACGGCCTCTTTGGGCAAAGTGGCAACACGGGGGAAGTAAAAATCAGAACCACACAAGAATCTAACTAACTAACGAGAAGACAAGGACCACCCACCGCGGCACCAAAGTTCGGGAGAGTCGGCGGTACGGACTTATGAAGCTGGAATCTGGACAGGTACTTCTCCTGTCTGATATCCTGACAAAAACAGCAAAAAATGTCCACCCAACAAGAACAAACCTGTATGAGTTGATGAAGACAGAAACCTAGCTGCCTCAAAGATATACTATGTCAGGCAGCGCAGTGGAGAAGTGGTTAGCGCATCGGCCTCGCAGTTCTGGGGTCGAAGGTTCGATCTCAGGTCAGTGGAGTTTGCATGTTCGCCCCCGGCTTGCATGGATTTTTCTCCGGGTACTCCGGTTTCCCCCCAAAAACATGTTAAGCTAGCTTGACGAATACTATAAATTGCCCCCATTGGTTTTCCGTCTACATGTGTGCTGTGATTGGCTGGCCACTGATTCAGGGTGTCCTTAGCTGGGATAGGCTCCAGCACCCACAGCGAGCCTTGTGAGGATAAGTGGTTCAGAAAATGAATGAATACTGTATAAGAGCGTTAGAACACATTACTACATTGTTTCTAATCATGTGACCAATGTTCACGTATTGGCAATTTGGCAGCAGCATAGAAACTGTCACAATTTCGATATTGCAGTGTCTGCCGTTATGTAAAAAATATTATTTAGTCACCTATTGTTACTTTTGCGCTATTTTTAAGTGCTACCTGTAAACCCATGTTGTTAAAAATATTGCATTGCAATAATTTAGCTTTTTCCCCCCGCCCCAAAAATTAAAAATCCAGTTTTAGTACCCTAAAATTACGGGGCTTAAAGCTATATCTGTACTAGTTCACTCTTAAAAACTCACTAACTGTAGTGACTCTGCTCCATCGCGCTCAGGTGGACTATTAAAAAACGCTAAGTTACCTGCGAGGGGTGAGTCGAGAGTCCAGGCTTCCGGTCTTCATGGTGATGGTGTCCGTGAAGAGCACGTCTTTAGCGGGCGAAGCCAGCGCTTCGCTGTGCGACAACGACGGGTGTATCCTTTGTTGCTGCAGCCGCTTGAGGGTGGCGTAACCCAACGCGTCTCTCGGGCTGGTGTACATGAAACTGCAGTCGGCCAGACTCTTGATGGTGGTCACCGAGGGCGATTTGAGCGATTGAGCCCGGCGGGGGAGCGTGTGCGAGGAGCCGGGCGGTACCAAAGAAACGGTAGAGGACTTGCACGAAGACATGTGGTTGGTCTGCGCCTGAGGACTGAGGGGGGACAGCGTTTTGACGGTCTTGGCCGAGACCACCGTGTTGAGGCTGACGCAGTCGGAAGAGTCGGGTTCCGGTTCCGAATGCTCAGGGTTTCCCACCGTTTCCCTGGAAGGGCTGGAGCTCATGGAGCTGATGCCGCTGGTGGTGGTGTCCGTGTTAAAGCTCTGGCTGCGACTTTTGAACTGGTGACCTCCCGCATTTCCCGTGTTGCCCCCGCTAGCGGAGGTGGCGCCGTCCCCTCCCGCCAGACGCTCTCGGCTGCTCTGTTCCCGTTCTCGACATGGATGCTCCGCCTGGCCCCCGAGAGCGCTGAGCGCCAGACCCGAGCCCCCTCCCGCCTTGGCCGACTTGCCGTCGACGAGATGTTCCTCGGACCCCCCCCTGGTCCCGACGAACGACGTCTCCAGGCTGACGGTGGGGCTCTTCGGCATTCCTCTGCCGTTGACGAACACCTCCCCCTGGCTGGAGCCGTACGCGGCGGGTTCCGTCACGGTCCGGTTGCGCCTCATTTTAAACTCGGTGGGGGTGCGGGACCCCGTGGAGGTCTTGGGGTCGCTCGTGGAGCGCAATTTCTTGCTGGGGAGGGACAGCGAGTTGAGGAAACGTGCGCGGACAAAGCGCGTGGAGGCCAAGATGGTGAAGGGGCTTCGATCCTTGACCGGTTTGGAGTGTATGTAGAACGGGGATTCGTCCGATTGGTCCAGAACGTCACATTTGTCATCATCCAGGATGTACATGTCTAAAAGCAGAAGGGAAGACATTAATATTTGCATGGAAGAAACAAGGGATGTGGGCATGCGTGGGCCTCACGCACTTGGTTGAGACTCGCTCTCGCTGTTGTGACGGGAACTGGTGGATTCCGAGTTGAGACTGAGCGTGCTCGGCACGGACGATAGTTCGGAGGTCAAGTGGGGTTCGACTTCATCTGGAGTGACTGGCCACAGCGTCCTGCGACTGTGTCTGACGGCATCCCAGCCGTACTGCTTCAACATCTCGCAACCCTGCCTCGTCTTGGAGATCACGCCCAGCACGTAAACGCATGTACTGTGGATAGAAGCAAATTGTTAGGCTAAATACTACACATGGGAATCCGGGAGGTTGAGTTCACATCCAATGCAAATTTAGCAATATTTATACAAGTGTGTTACTGTTTGAAGAAAATGAATATATATATACAGGTTAAAAAAAAGAAGGAATTCCGATCAACTTTAAATAACTAAGCATTTGATTTCTGGTCAAATAAGGATACATGTACCGTATTTTCTCGCATATAAGCCGCCTCCGCGTGTAAGCAGCACTCTTAAAATTGCCTTAAAATCGTTGAATTTTACCATTTCTATCGTATATAAGAAGCCCCCTGATACTCAATTTCCCCCTCCATATTCAAATGTGTTACTTTCAAGGGAAAATCTTTATTATCTCTATTCTATTTCTGAGATACTGTATGAATCGTGAGCAATGGCAGGCACAAGTGAGTTTTTTCACATTTTATGCAAGATACGTTTTATTTTTTTTTCTGGAATTTCATTCATAGACGTCAAAATAAATATCTTCACGTGTTTTATCTGTTTATCTTTTCTCTATTTTCAAATAACTGACCGTATCTGCCGCATTGTCTTGCGTTATGGTGTTTGTCACCTTGCAGTTTAGTGCATGGCAAGTCTTATTTGTGCACATATAAGCCGTAGCCTCGATTCAGTCATTATTTTTTTGAGCGACAAATGTACATGCGAGAAAATACGGTAAGTTTAGCAAGGATAATGCTTGGATGAATGCAATTTACTGACCGCTGTATAGTACAATATATAAAAAAGGTCTCACCCTCGTACAGACAACACCTCACAGTGCTGAGCTAACGCAAGCATGTCAGGGATGACGTTCTCCTCATGGAGGAGATTTAAGCCCCAGTTGGAAGAACCGATGTTGCCCTGAATGGGAATGAAACGACAATCCAAGTTATTCGTCATCGTGGATAAAACATGTGCCAAATGTCATGTTTTCTTTTCCAAGTGCAACACAATGGATGGAAACATCAAAGTAGGCCAAGTGTAGTCAGATGTTGGGATCTGTAAACTGATGCAATATGAACAAGCAATTGCAAAGCGACTTTGTCATCTTATCTTACGTCAGAAACGCTTTGCGGTTTACATTCAGAACTTTCAGCATTCGGATCAATAAACTTGTAAGAAGGAAAGTTTGGGAATCAATTCTAGAGACGTCAACTGATATCAAGTGGTCCTGACCAGAGCCCAAAGGGCGGACTTCAGCTGTTTGATGCCCTCCCAGGTGTCCAGCATCGGGGAGCGAACAGTGTAGCTGAGGTCAGGAACGATGCTCTGGAAACATTCAAACAAACGAAAACATGTTAAACAATAATCTAGACATATTTTCTCCATACGCATTTAGTAGGTAAAACTAATACATTACCTGTGTTTCCAATAGATGGCAGCCTGTTTTATCGTGGACTAGCTGACCATACAAGTGCACAGGGAGATAGACATTTGGTCTTTGTAACCTAGAAATAAGCGACATCTATATTAGAAAGAGGAAGTTTGGGCTAATTGTAAGTTTTTAATATGGTTGTCAAATTTGCTTAACCTTTGGTTGCTGCGTCTGACGTAGTTATCGCCATCGACGGGTTTGCGATAGGTTGTTAGTGCTTCGTTGAGTTGCTCCTCGATCAGGTCGACGTATTTTAAGTTGTATTCCTGGACGAGAAAACAGTTGCAATTAAACAATAAATTCTCATTTTCAAATTGGGAAAAGAAATGAATGCATGAGGTTCCTTTTTTTGTACCTTTTGCCATTTATCGAGCTGTTTGCTGACATAACCCCTCTCATTGAGATATGAAAACCCCTTCGGTATGGACAAGAACCTACAGAAGAGATAGAATCCAGAAATGTAGACATAAAAGTAGAAAAAATATGTATAAGGTCACTTACCTGAGGAGCAGCAGGAGGCCTTTGTCTCCCAGGTGGGACAAAGCTGGTTTAAGCTGGATGAGCGCATGAAGGTTGGCCTATAAAAAGGTACCAAAATATCAAGCTCAGAAGGTGGCCTCTTAAAATAGGATGAGGAAAATGGGCTAAGTCAAAAATATCAACAAAACATTTTTTAAAATCATAATAAAACAGTTTTTCTTTTTCCATATTGCCCACCCCTATAGTCAAGCATTAAAAAGTGTCCCCCCATGATCACCTTGTCCTCGCAGGCTTCGTCCAGGACGTCAAGGGCCTCCATGGACACGACTTTGCTGTGGTCGTGCAACTGCGTGACCAGCAGTTCCATACCCCAGCTGCTAAAAAACTCCACACCGGCTCGCAGAAGCACTCGTAGATGCTTAGTTGCGTAAAGTCTGCACGTCTGCTCACAAAATGCATTGTGGGAGAAAATAAGAACAAGACAATGCTACTAACAAAGAATGTTTTTTTTAGTTCTGAGCATGACAATGTAAAGTGGTATGGTTTTAAAATTCATAAATAGAGAAGTTTTAATCTTTAGCAAAATTTTCACGGCCCAGAACAAAATGGCTGAGTTGACTTTTTTGCGACAGATTTCAGCCAATCGAATGTTTTCTCAGAGCTAAAATCTTCCTCGACAACCAATCAGCATCATATGACTACAAGAACAGTTTATATTTATATAATACAGAATATTTTTTTAGATTCACGTTGAAATAATATGAGAATTAAGTCAAACATTGGAATGTTACAGGATTAAAATCGTATTATTATGACATTAAAGGCATTTATCTTTGTTTTTGTGAGGTTTTACGGGCTGAGAACTTTGACGATGGATCAAGACAAAACGAGTTATGGCTCAATATTAGGAAATCTAAGTAACATTAAGAGAAAAAAACATTGCACGCCAAAAATAAACATATGAACTCAGAACGCAGTCTATTTTGGTGTCCATGTTGTTTTCCTTACATCAGTAGCAGCAGTAAGTATCTTGGAGAGGATCACTCTTGCTAGACCATCCCTGCTGTAGTCCAGTGTGGCTACAGCGAGCTTCAGCACAGCATCCTGGTTCTTCACGGAGCACAGATTCAGCAGGCTGCAAAACCCCACGTCACAAAAAAAATGTGAATGTGCGTGGAGAGCAAAAATGGGCTAGAATGTGTATTATTTCTGTCCACTCACCACTGAAACAGGCCACATTTCTCCAAAAGTTTGACTCCCTGAGGATGTGAAGAGAGCGTCCCCAAGAAGAGAAAGTAGTGTTGGCTAAGCGTGGTGAGCAGGCCGTTACTTTGCAGGCAGCGCTCAGGCTTCAGGCCCGAGGAGGAGGACAGCCACAAAACCATGTCCCGAACCAGGTCCTCCAAGTAGCCCTGGCCGTCCTGGAAAGTATCGGTAGCGGCGAGTTGAATGAGAAGCACAGAATCAAAAATAAGGTATTTCTATCTTCTTCCTACCTCATCCGAATCCATGAGGAACTCCACAAACTGACAGCCAACGACAGTAAGTTGTCTTGCTTTAACGTGATCCAAAGCGAGCCCTGCGTACAATTTACTGCTGGGCTTGTAAAAGTACAGCAGCCTTCGCACAAACCTGCATGGCGGGGAAACAAAAGTGCAATAGTCAGACGCACAATGACATGCTATAATGCTTAATGTGTTTTAGCAGTGACGGGCCGTCAGGGCCTTCAATGCCTTCCCTGCTGGCCTAAAAAATATCTGAATCATAGATTCTATTTTGTCCATGAATACTTATTAAATAATTCCAAATTGTCTGTTAGCTTCTTTTCATTGCTTTCCCCCCTGGTTGCACTGCTTCCAGATGTGTGTTTTCATATTGAAGCATTTAACCAATCACATTTCAGCCATTATTTGCTGCCAGGGTCAGAAATCTGCCTCAAGGCCTTCACAATCAGTTCTGAAGGCTCCGCTGCATTAAACAAGCGTCGATAAGACTGTTGCTTTAACCAATCAGATTTCGAGTTGGCAACACCACAATGCCTTGTCGCAGGCGTAGGGATACGTCATCGCTTTCACCAACTATGATTGGCTAGCGATTAGCCAGAGCTACCAAACTGTATGTGTAGCGAGCTGCACAAGCAAATATATTGTTGTGTTGATTTAAAGCCATTTTCAAGACGGACTATGCCAGAAATGGGAAAAGGAAGTGGATTTTACCCCATTTTTGTGCATTGATTTATTGATTATTTTTTATGTGTCGCTGCAGTAGAGGTTTTATAGCCATAAAATAGTTTTTGAGGGTTGGATTGATTCGTTGAAGGCGCTAGGAGAAAATGCACGGACCGCCACTGTGTTTCAGAGTTTGGCAATTGCTCTTACTTGTGCAGTTGTTCATCTTTGTTGTTCCTGAGATTAACATTTGGCCACTAGAATGGAAAAAAAAAGGTGATTTCAAAGACCAAAAAAATGCAAGTTGAAAGATAGTGCTTGATCCTGACCTTAAGTATGGTGGCAATTAGCAACCAGTTCCACTCTAGGTTTTGCTTATGGTTGAGAATGTGACTGTCTCTCAAATTCATCATCAACGCTTCCTCTGTGTCCTGAACACGAACCAATAAAAAGGATTTTTAATGATGCTTTCTATAAAAGGCAGCCGTGTATTATAAAAATCAATGAAAAAAAAGTGACCTTAATGACATAAATGTCCCTTTGGACCCGTGAGTGCGACTCTCTGCGGCTATGCGAGGACACGGACTTGCGAACGATGTGGTCCAAATAGAGGCTGTGTGGTTTACAACCTTTCTTCTTCCTCTCGTGGAAACGCTTCAGGTTGTTGACAGCCGCGCTCGCCCGACTGAAGGAAAATTGAATTCGGTAATGCCTGACAAGGAGTCACTGGTCGTGGAGTGAACGAAATTATGATTGCACTCACAGTCTTTTCTCCTGTGGGATGTCAAAGGAGGCGGCCATGTTGATGAGGGTGGGGAGGCAGTGCAGGTGGTGACTGTGGGTGTGTGGAAGGATGGTGTTTGCCTAAACATGGGAGATGCGGGTAGAGAGGGGGAGTGCTCGATTAGCCAAGATATTTAGGAATACTGATTAAAGAAAGGATTTGCTTATATGACAAAGCAGCTTTGATTGCTTTTAGAATCTTACCATATGTAAAAGCTCGCCTAGGATGATAGTGGCTCTGATAGCTAGTTGATCATCATTGCTTGTCACCACTTCTACAAGACCCTGTTGGGTGATTCAATAAAACATAGTTAATAGCGTTATATAAATACAGTAATCCCTCGATTATCGTGGTTGATGTAGAGCAGACATGGCCACGACAAACGAAAGACCGCGAAGTAGGGTCACCCCAATTAAAAAAATAAATAAAATATATTTTTTTAACTTCAGTGTGGAGTTCTAGTAGCAAGCAGAGGAAAGGGGAGTGGCTTCCGCTTGCGAGTTTCAGTGTGGATTTTCACATTTTTATGAACTTAATTATTATTATTTTTTTTTAAATGAAATACAAAAAAAATGTTTTCTTCAAAGCCGAGTTCTAGTGGCGAGCGGAGGAAAGGGGAGTGGCTTATGCTTGCGAGTTTCAGCGTGGATTTTCACATTTATATTAACTTAAAAAATAAAATAAAAATAAATGAAAATACAAAAAAAAACATTCTTCAAAGCTGAGCTCTAGTTGCAAGCGGAGGAAAGGGGAGTGGCTTATGCTTGCGAGTTTTAGCGTGGATTTCACATTTTTTTAAATTAATTAACAAAAAAAATTCCCCCAGAAAAAAAACTCGATGTGGTAAGGCCGCGATAGTTGAAGCCGTGATATTCGAGGGATTACTTTATGTTATTCCATCTTTTTCAGGGAGGGGCAGTCCAAAATGGAACACATGCAAGACACTCACCTCCAGCAACCCACTGGCGATGAAGGCAGAGAGCACAAATGCTAAATAGTTATCCATTAAGTCAGGTCTGGTCCACAAAAAGAGAGGGGGAAAAATGCTCCGTGAGTAAAAAGCAGAACTCGAGTGTAGTTCAAAGATGTTCTCATTTCAAGCCTCACCGTGAACGCGCCCTATGGGGAAGAATAACTTTGGCCTCGGCGGCAACGAACCCATCAGAGAGTCTCCATGAGTCCTGGAACCTAGCTGGGTCTGACAGGGAAGAATCCATTGTACTTGATGACAAAAATATGGATGTATTTACTTAAAATCTCAAAGCGAGATAAACATTTTTTTTTATTTACCAACACTTAAAAGAGCTTCGGTGAAGTCTTGGGTTACGATGGGCACAGGGAGTCGGAATATCTCATATAACACCTCCAACAAGCCTTTCTGCAAAGAAAAAAATAGACATAAATAATCAAATGATGAATAAAAAAGATTGACTTGGGCTGTCACCAGCAAATAATTGTCTTTTTTTGGCTATTTTGCGGACAATGTTTGCAACTCACCCTAACTTCCATATTTGGTATGCTGAGTAAACCAATTAAAGACTGGATTCCAGAATTTCCAGCCCTGCATAGGTTGATAATCCCTTGAAGGGAGAAATTTTGAACAAAAACAACAGGCTTAATTAAATAAGGCAAAGTATAGTCAATTTGAATACGATTGGATATCTTACCAGACCAAGAGCGGAATGCTGCCACTATCGCCATTCTACTGGATAAGAAACGTGCTTCTTTGTCCTCTCTGCAATAATGAAAACACGCCCATTAAAAACCAAACACTGTGTTCCCAAGAATAAAACAACATTCTATAATTTACCAGAAAGAGCTCAAAAGAATGCAGTAATCCCTCGAATATCGCGGTTAATGTAGACCACAGGTGTGAAAGTGGCGGCCCGGGGGCCAAATCTGGCCCGCCGCATCATTTTGTGTGGCCCGGGAAAGTAAATCATGAGTGCCGAGTTTCTGTTTTACGATCAAATTAAAATTAAGATTAAAGATGTATATTATATTTACTGATTTTCCCCCTTTTAAATCAATAATTAAAATTATTTTAATCAATTTTTTTCTGTGTTTTTAGTTCAAAATATGAACATATTTTTATTTTTCTAATACAAAAGCCCATTCTCAAATGTCATAATTGAGCCTGACTGTCATATTTACCAAATTCACTCCTCGCTAGGCGCATGCTTACTCACTTGATTTGACCTTCAGCTGTGTCTGCATTATGACGGTAGTGAAAATCCGTGAAAGGCGCGAGGATTTGCTGGAGGGCGGAACACAAGAGAAACAAAACATCTGTAAAGAATCATGCAAACTTGCTTCAACTTGACCAACATGATGAATGTTTCCTTGTTCTCAGGCCTTCTTGTTACTTGAAAGTTTCTATCCATCCTGCGGCAGTCTAATTAACACTTGACTGATGTCACATGGCGCCCATGCGGATAGTGTGACTGATGATAGGACACTCTGGTCACAATTTTACACATGAGGCTGCTAACTAATAAAAGCAACGTGGGTAAGGGAGAGCACAGATTTAGCTACTAATACTGGAACTCAATATACAGGCTAATACGATTACTTTGAAGGAAAGATTCCACCTCACGCAGCTACAACACGATTGGCTTAAGACATGGTAGTGGGTAAAGAGAATGTTCAGATTTTGTGAGCCTTTTTCCTATTGACAAAAATAAAGCGCAATGTGATGTCATTTTCTAATACTTCTCAAATAGATTCCTTTTTTCAATAGTTAATCCTTGCAAAGAAACCTATTTACTCACGTTTTGTTTTTAGCTAACGCGTCGACACTGCTTGAAAAACAACTACCGTATTTTCTCGCATATAAGCTGTATTTGTCGCTCCGAATAATGATGACTGAATCGAGGGTACGGCTTTTATGCGCACAAGTTTGACTTGATATGCACGAAAATGCAAGGTGACAAAGACGAAACGCCATAACGCAAGACAAAGCGGCCGATACGGTTATTTATTTCAAAATAGAGAAAAGATAAACAATTTATTTTGATGTTTATGAATGAAATTCAAGAAAAAAACGGCTTATACGTAGAGGTGGCTAGCAAGCGAGAAAATACGGTACATGTAATAATTAGAATGCACGTGTCTTTGCAAAGGAAGTGCGCGTGCTACTTCACTTTCAAAATAATGGAATGTTTTCACACCGTGCAAAACGCAAAACTTACCTAGAATGCGGCTTTGCATTTTGAAATTAATCGTCATGGTAAGTTAAAAAGTCGAGCCAGAAATGCTAACATTTAATTTTTTTCATGTAAATTGCTAAAATAAAACAAAATTGTGTTGTTTTGATATAAAATAGGTATTTAGTAGTTTGGTATGAACTAGCATAGTAAACTATGGAAGATTCGTAGTATTCGGTTGTACGTTTTGCGAGTTGTGGGCGTACCTCTAATTCTACGTCAATGCGCACGTACTGACGGGTACGTGGGTGGTTGAGAAGATGGAGGATGGTGGTGATTAGCGCTTCATTGATGCGGCTCAGCTGACAGTCAATCACATTCTTCAAAATAGTGCTGAGACCTCCCCGTTTCGCGACCACCTCAGGGTTTTTCAGGGCTGAGGGGAAAAAAAAACAGGTTCAATATGTTTTGTCTGGCAACCACTGTCAGTACTAGCGAAAATATTGCTTTAAACCCCAAAAAGAAGAAAGAGGTTCACACCTAGCTCACAGACAATGGCAATGGCTGCCCGGACCATTCGGTCCCGCTCTTGTAGTCCGTCGGTCCCCACGGCGATAAGGGAGTTTGCGACCGAGATGGGGAAAAGCATTGCATTGACAGTGATGATCTAAAAAAAGGACAAGTGAAGGTGAATCAAATTTATTTTACTTCAAAAACTACTTTTCAAATCTTAATAATATTAGAGATAAAATGCCAGACTAAAAAGTGCTGACACATTTTCACAATAAAACTGTATTTCTTCATATATGAACTCTAAAATATCAGGTTCAAAGCGGCCTATGTACGGAGAATTATATTAAGGAGTAAATACATTGGTTGTATAATTTTGATAATGAATGACAAGTTTTCATATGTCCTTTTAAATATATTTAGATGGAAATCATTTGGCTGTCACTTAATGGGTTTCCTGGTTTTCACCACAGCCAATTCTGTTCACCCATTGACAACAATGGATGTCCAATTCTTTTAAACTGGGAGGACCGCTTGCGAAAATTCATCTTTCACTGCCATTGACTGACGGGGGTGGACGTCCAATCCATTCCAGACAAACTGGTTTGAGCGTTGTTTCCCATCAGTGGCGGCCAATGAGGTCGTGTCTCTCTTCTAAAAGAATTGACACGCACTTGGAATACTTTTATCGTGAACCCGAGCTTATCGACTTATCTTAGTAGTCATTTTCTAAGCACAGAGCCTCTCTCTGTGTTTTTGTGTGCAAGTGTGTACGTGTGAAGGTTTACAGTAAAGGACTGAATGAGCTATAAATAGCCTCGACTGCAGAGTTGCGCGGACCGACACGCACGAACATTGCCGCGAACCCAATGATCTTTGTGATGGTAATATGGCGGAGCAATTTAGAGCGATTTAAAAAAAAGTCACGTTCCTCCGGCGACATGACTGCGTGCTTCCAAAAAAAAAAGTGAGTCTACCTTTCGGACTAGTCTCAGGCCTTGAGTCCTTTCTCCTTCGTTGCTCTGCTGGATGTCAATGCACCTAAATGGATATGATATTTTTTACCACGAGTGCATTACACAATCATGGGGGAACAGTGCCATTTTAAGGAGGGATGGGAATATTGAAATACAGATTTGGAGTGGTTTTACCTTGCTATCAAATAATCCACTTGAAGTTTGAGGACTTTCTGCAGCACAATGGTGTCACGAATGAGGTAGCGGAGTGCCCGCAACCCAGCAGCACGCACTTCCTTAGCCTCATTAAGTAAAGCTAGTCGCAGACTAGGGGATTAAAAAAAAGCATGGATGAGTCCAAAATAGGAAAGGAGAAAGAAAAAAAAATTGCATGAACAGATTAGTATAAGGGATGTTTGTGATCCGATCACGTGATTGGATATCGGGGACGATCGCGGCATTTTCGAGGGAATGGAATCAGGTAAAAAAAAAGATTTAAGATGTACAGTAATACATCGATTATTAATAATAATAAAAAATAAATAAACATTTCCACAGAAAAAAACTCAATGTAGTGAGGTTGCGAAAATTGAAGCGTGAAATGGTGAGGTATTACTGTATTAGTTTACATATTTAAGTATTTTGTGATATTTTTTTGTCATTGTGATCACCTTTTTATAATACAGTAATCCCTCGAATATCGCGGTTAATGTAGTCCAGACATGGCCGCGATAATTGAAATTTGACTGTCTTTTGATTGGAAAAAAATATATATAATCAAAGAAACATCACTTACCAAATAATGATTTCTTCGTATGTAAACCCAAAGATTTCCTCATGATGCCCAACGCTGCATAGCAGCTACAACACAGAAATGTTTCATTACATAAGCTTCAGTCAAAGTAACAATTCACTTCTTAAATGAAGTGTAACAAGCGGTAATAATTCAATTAAATCCTATAGATACCCAAATTATGACGTGCATAATTTTAACAATATTACCTTGACAAAGTTGTTCAGGTGGCCGAGTTTTCGCATGTTACTGACTCCATGTGGTTTGGCCACATTTTGAAGGATTTCCCTGAAGTTTTCTGGTGGCTCTGGACAGGAAAGAAAGATTATTATAGCCAATATTAAGAAGAATCATATCACTTGGGGAAGTATAAATGAAACGTGGCAGGAAGGAAGTCAGTTTATCTGGTCAAACGTGTACAGTAAATAACTAGTCTAGACTGTGGAAAGGTAAACTCAAGAGAGGAAGTGGTTTTTGTTTACGGTTCAGTGAATTGTTTGGTTACTGTATAGGTACAAAAAACAAATAATACAATTGACTATAAGATAAATGTCCTTGCTATGCTGCTTATCTTTTTCAGAATCAGAAAAGGAGTGTTTATTTTTAATTTTTTAGGCTGACTTGGTCAGGTCACATGAACAGTCAATTGCAAGATTGACTACTCTCACGACCCAAACCCAATTGAGTAAATAAAATTGATAATTTTTGTGGATTAAAGAAAATCCTAATTAAAAAATATGTATACCGTATTTTCACGACTATAAGGCGCACCCTCAATGAATGATACATTTGAATTTTTTTTCCATATATAAAGCACACTGGATTATAAGGCGCCCAGTCTATTTTGGAGAAAATTTAAGACTTTTAAGTGCGCCTTATAGTCGTGAAAATACTATATATTCCTTTTTTTTCAATCAGCCCCACCCTAAAATACATACCCTTTCTTTACCCTATTTTTTTGAACCTATTTATTCCTTGTAAATGTTCAATACACTGGATACATTGTATCATATCATTTTATTTCTTGATAAAATCCCATTTTCAAATTCCTAAAAGCGTGGATGGTTGTTTGTCTCCTCGTGCCCTGCAATTGGCTGGCCACCCATTCAGTGTCTCCCCCCGCCTCTGGCCCCAAGTCAGCTGGGATAGGCTCCAGCACCCCCCGCGACCCTAGTGAGGATAAAGCGATTCAGAAAATGAAATGAGAGCCAATTTATACATTTAATTTATAGTGTGATTTACGGCCAAACGCTACAAAAGGAGTGGCCAGTACTCATTTTGTTATGAACTAAACCAATGCCATCAATACAGATTCCAGTCATTGTGTTAGAAACACAACCAAGATTTATCAAAACATTAAATTGTAGACTATTTTCGCTCATTTGGATTTTCCAATACGATAGATAATACGTTGTGAGGATCCAGCGAGAGTATGCAGTGGTGATGGGAGTCCAAATAAACAGGCAGCGCATCTTATTAGCGCATACTAGAACATCCCTGCACAGCATGTGCGGTTTGAAAGCTACTCAAGTGGCGATCTTAAAATCCAGATTTCACATGGTAGCCAAATGCGTGACAGCAACATTTGAATCTGTTTAGCCTAATAACAAGCTATCCTACTCCCTCCATAATCAAAACAACAGTGTCGTCAAGGGTGGTTAGCTGTGGCAGCTAGCTACTGCTAACTCAGCTAGTTAGTTAGCTCGTGGACGTCTATTATTAAGATGCGGCTTGAAATGTCTTTTTCCTCCAAACAGGAGTGAAAAAAATGAATTACAATAGCAAGGGAATGCAAAGTGTCCTCTATTAGTCTGCGTCTTTCGTGTTTTGTATTGAGAAATGAAAATATCCATCCATATTGAACAATAATCGCTTTCAATTTGATGTGAACAAGCCTTTGCTTTACCTCTGGTCAGATCCAGCGGTACGTTCTCTTCCCCGCTGTCATTCCGACCTGTCAAAAAGACGCATAGGAAATACTGAGAACGGAGACGTCCAGATCGTCATCTATCTTAAAAAGTCTACAATTGCAATAGATCATCCCAAAAATCCGCCATCGGGTCGGGTTTTTCGTGGTTACCTCGCATCCGAAGACTCCGGATAGGACGGCCGCGGAAGCTGGCCGCCATGTTTCCAGGAACATCCACAACACCGGAAACTTCGTGGTTTATCGCGAGAAAAGAAACAACGGGGGTAGTCGTCACGACAGGATACCCCAACCGATTTGAGATCAGATCTTCAGTCTAAATGCCATTTGAAACAATGAAAACACTGTATATGGAGCTGACCTAGTACCAGTTAGAAGCTACAACAGCAGCCTGAGCGAGAAATTCAGTTGGTAAAACTAGGTTACACTAACTTTTGAAATATAATTAATTAATCTAAAATAACTGTGTAACAGAGCAGTGTTTCTGTTAATAAACAAACTGACAATCAACCATTAAAGAAGCATTTATTATTTTTAGTATCCTCATAATTCGGAGTTAATGGCAACTGTTTTATGTTAAAGCATATGATTTCCATAAATAGTGTAGATGGATAGCTGAGAGATACTGTAATACAGGTGTCAAAGTGGCGGCCCGGGGGCCAAATCTGGCCCGCCACATCATTTTGTGTGGCCCGGGAAAGTAAATCATGAGTGCCGACTTTCTGTTTTAGGATCAAATTAAAATGAAGAGTATAGATGTATATTAAATTTCCTGATTTTCCCCCTTTTAAATCAATAATTGTAATTTTTTATCATTTTTTTCCTGTTTTAGTTCAAAAATCATTTTGTAAAATCTAAAAATATATTTAAAAAAGCTCAAATAAACATTGTTCTAGATCTATAAAAAACTGAATATTTAGGGCTTTTTATCCAGTTCTTTTAATCAATTTATTAAAAAAAAAATCTAAATATTATAGCTAAAACGGTCCGGCCCACGTGAAATCAAGTTGACGTTAAAGCGGCCCGCGAACCAACCCGAGTCTGACATTCCTGCTGTAATACATAACATTGTTGCAAAGAGTGGCAAGTAAACATAGAACATTGTATATAAAGTGCTTTATTTTGTCATATATTAAAAAACAAACTTTCAATTCCTTGCTATCAAAATGTCATCCTCCTTCAGGTGTTCCTAGCTGCTGTTAAAAACATATCAATATCCTGTATTTCTTTGGAAGTCCTCTGACGAACTTCTGAAATGCGGGATTCCATCACAGTCGCATTCTCCCTGTCAACGTTTAAAAAACAATCATCTAGTGCACATGTGTCAAACTGATTCAGGAAAAGGCCAAGAGGGTGCAGATTTTCCTCCTAATTAAAACAGAGCAGACAATTAGGTCTGCTGGAACAAGCGGCACCTGACTGCAATCAACTGATTACAGTTGGAAGAGAAAAGACTGGTGAAAATGTTTCGTCTTGGTGGCTTAGAATGAAAAAAAAAAAAAATCACCCGCTTGACCCTTTCTATGATCTAGTGCACATGTGTCAAATTGGCGGCCCGGGGGCCAAATCTGGCCCGCCGCATCATTTTGTGTGGCCCGGGAAAGTAAATCATGAGTGCCGACTTTCTGTTTTAGGATCAAATTAAAATGAAGAGTATAGATGTATATTAAAATTGCTGATTTCCCCCTTTGAAATCAATAATTGTAATTTTTTAATCCATTTTTTTCTGTGTTTTTAGTTCAAAAATCATTTTGTAAAATCTAAAAATATATAAAAAAGCTAAAATAAACATTGTTTTAGATCTATAAAAAAACTGAAGATTCAGGGCTTTTAATCCAGTTGTTTTAATCCATTTATTAAAAAAAAAAAAATCTAAATATTATATCTAAAATGGTCCGGCCCACGTTAAATCAAGTTGACGTTAAAGCGGCCCGCGAACCGACCCGAGTCTGACACCCTTGATCTAGTGCATTTACGAAATACATACATAAAAATAAATTGACTCACCGACTTTTTATTGTCTTATCATTATTATGCAGACTAAAAGATGAAGGATTGGTCAGGTTTCCATTGATCATTGTTGGTTGGAATACATTGTGCTTTAAACAAAGAAAAACGGTTACAGACCATGCACTTAGAAAAATGATATATTATAAATATTATATATAAAAAATTAATCACCTGTATCAAGCAGCTGGGTGTAGCCATGATCCTCATATTTTTAGCCTCTTGGTATCTGCCGAGAAGACTTTTCAAAACAGTTTTGCTGGAGTTAGAGACATGTTTACTCAAATGTCAACAGATTAATCAGACTATTATTGTTGCTTACCTGCTTGCCCAACTCACAATAGAAGAAATGGAGTACAACTGCCCAGGTATGTCAGGTGGGAGACCGTTAACGTGATAAGTTACTTCTTTAACCTGCACAACGAAACATAAATGACATCTCATGTAAGTGAACAACGGATATTTGAAATGGTTAAACATCAGGAAGGCTTACATTTGTTTGCCCTAATTGGTACTCAGGCTTATAATGAGTAAAGTACATGTTGAGGACTCCGTTAGATCTGATGACAGAGCCATCCCCAGGAGAAACTTCTATGAGTGGGACATCTTTCTCCAATATCCTGCATATCAGACATTATATATGTAACTTTTTGCATTCAATGTCCTCTGCTCAATTTATTCTCAAATCCAATCCACATTTTGAGTCGCTGTTTCAGACAATGTGATGTCATTTATATGGATGATAAACACTGAAAACTAACACTGACAAATGAAAATTCTGCACTGACTTTTGCAGCCAGCATTAATCAACCAAAATCACCCGTAACCACAAAACCTTAGCAATTAGCAGTTTTACAGTGTTTATTATTATTGTTATTATTTTTTTACCCACCTATACGTCACCCCTTGGCACCACATGACTTTTACCAGGTCGTTTAGAAAGTTTTGACTTGGTTGTTTTGGGGTGATTGGATCGGGATACTTCCAGCTTTACAGAAAAATAAAATGCCACACAAATGAATAAAAGCCAGTGCTCTATGTTATGGCTTAGAGCAGGGGTCGGGAACCTTTTTGACGAAGAGAGCCACAAACAATTCATATTTTCAAATGTTATTGCTTGTGAGCCATACTACCAATTTAAAAGTCAAAATACATACATGTAAACGAGTGCCTTTTCAATTTTTTTTTTGTAATTTCACCACTTTTAAAGTGGAAAAAACTGAATATTTTTTAAAAGATTCTTATGCTGTTGCTAATCAATGAGAGGGTGCATTCCAGAAGAGTCTAATGCAAAAAAATGAAGATTAAAGCAAAAAAAATGAAGATTAAAGCAGTTCTAAATGTAATATCTCAGTTCGGTCAACAGCGATTTCCATATTTTAGCTCACAGGTTAGCAAAGAGCCAGATGCACCCATCAAAAGAGCCACATGTGGCTCCCGAGCCATAGGTTCCCTACCCCTGGCTTAGAGTATTAAAACAAATCAAGTGAGCTTTGCAATGAACCTGTGAAGGTGAGGTGATGGACAAATTAGAGGTAAAGCTTGAGGGAGGCGAAACCTTCTTGCTTCAATACCCAAGTCTGTTGTATTCGGCATTTGGTCAGTCTTTGAATTTCTGGTTTTCTCTTTTTGACAATCACTAGGAATGGACGCACGAGCTGTCCAATGATGGCGAGCCAGGGAGAGAGGGTAGCACCAAGGCGGTGCAACTGTATGGCAGGAGAAGTGCTGGACTACTGTGATAGATTGGTACTTCTCCTCTGGCTGAAAAGACAAAATCTAGTAAAATAACCTATAGCAGTAGTGTAGAAAATCTTGGAAAGGGTAATATGCCTCACCTTAGCCTCATTAGTAATCGTTTGAAGGGACAATTTTTTGGCATTTTGGATGTCATCAATGGGACTCTGTTGTTTGTTTTGGCTGCATTCGATGCCTATTTTCAAATGTTGTGGTTGCTGATGGACAATTTGGCTAAATCGACACTCATAGTCTACGAAAAACTCTTCACCCGAGGGTGATAGCGTCAAAACATTGCGTTTGTCCTCTGATTTGATGATGGTCTCATTTTCAGGTCCAATTTCAGCCTCACAGGAGGACAAGCTTGGCCACTCCACTTCCATGTTGATACTTTGCAAAGGCTGTGAGGGGAAAATGTGTTGGCATTGGATTCTTGTAATATCTGAGATTAGAGTGAAACAATTGTTACTGTACCTGTTTGCGACAATGAATGAAAAGTTCTTTTGGAAGATACGGCTGACTGGCATACTTGTTTCTGAATGCTAGTGCACTAAGGATGAACTCCTGTTTTGAGAAGATTGAAGCAGATTTGATGAATACATTTAAAAGATACTTTTCTGATGTTGCAAAATAGAATTACAGCCTTATTTATTGAAAATCCATTCCACCCAGTGCAAAACTCCCATCATATTACCTCCTCGATGCCTTTATATGGCGCAAAAAAGTGAAAATGTGTGCATTTTTTGACTTTTCATGGAGGAGAAAAAATATATATTTATATTATATATAATGTACCGTACTTTATAAGCGCTGATCGTGAACCGTGTTCGTTGTCGAACTCTCGTTGGAATTTGATGTGCATGTCCACTGGCGACTGAGCCTTTCACCAACATAAACTCGCTGCCACACGGCGAAAGTTGTAACTGTGTCCCGTTTCCATAGCGAATATCCACAGACTCATCCTCATACATGATCATCATCGTTCTAGAAAAGGAGACTTCGGCTTCCATTTTTAACACGATCTAAAAGCAAAAGACACCTGAATTGAATTTATCTGGATGAACAGCAAACTTGGAGAAAGTAAAAAATAATGTCCTGCATGACGTCATCACAAATGGACGCATTTACCGGCGGACTTGACACGTTCTTAAATGTTTTTTTTTTACCTTGAAATGAAAAAAAAAGATTCCATACACTACCCCTCTAACGCAAAAACCTCGGCAAGCAATGAGCCATATGTATTTTATATGTCTGGCCCATTGATTGCAAAAAAGAAAAAACGCATTAATTCATCAACATTTTTTATTAAAAGAAAACTAATAATACAAAGGGCATCGAGTAAAAAATAAGCAAAAAAACATCCAAACACTTGAATATTACGAGTCCTGCAGGCATTTCAACCCGCCAGTAGGTGGCGACCAAATAACCATCTTGGTGGGTGTGCGTCTACGTCACGAAACCGAAGAAGAATCCCGTACACTCCCGTCCGTCGGAGCGTTCACACCGAGGCGCAAAAAGGCAGTCCAGCGGCTTAGGCAGACGTCCACATTGCAATGAATACGCTGTCAACCTGTCCATTTTCCGTAGACACACTTGAGCTGCAATGAAGGTGCCTTTTCACATCATCTTAATTTCATTCTCCGCTTCGTTTCCTGCTTAAATGTTTGCTAGCCTCCAGCTACCATTAGCAGCGTAACCAGAGCTTCTCGTTTCGGCGGTATCATTATCCCAAATGGTTTCAGCTGTACGATTGTAGTGTTGGTTAATGGTTACAGTATTACATGTTGTTGCTAATGACACTGAAATGTGTTTTTGTTGCCTGCGGAAACCTATTTTGGGCTGCTAATTTGTCTATTGATAAGGTGGTTTTCTGCTTTCCCTATCAATATGTTCCTCAGATGTTTTTTTTTTTTTTATCTAGCATGTTTTTGTCTGGGCGGTCCGGTGGTTGAGTGGTTAGCGTGTTGGCCTCACAGTGTGGGACCTGGGTTCAAATCCAGCTAAAGTGGTTAAGAAAATGAGATGAGATGAGCTGTTTTTGTGATAGAACAATGAGTGAGGAGAGAAAAATCCAGGTTCTAATGGTGCTTCTTTTATAATTTCAGGCAGGTGCTTCATCCGTGTGGGCTTCATGCTGTGGTCTGCTGAATGAGGTGATGGGTACTGGAGCCGTCAGAGGTCAGCAGCCAGGGTTCGGGGCAGGTGCTGGGCCCTTCAGGTTCCCCACGAGTGCGGGATACTCCACATACCCGCCCGCAAGCTCAGGGAGTCCAAGCCTTGTGTGCAAGTCCTGTGGACTGGCCTTCTCGGTCTTCAGGAGGAAGGTATGTGATCACTGGGTACATCTCATCAATGTGATAAATTGAGCTAGTGTAAATATAAATGCATAGTATAAAATGTAATGCATATTTCTTAAATAAGAAGTAATACAATGTGTTAAATTGCGTTCTCTAAATTGTGATTTTCTTGACTTTTATATTGTTACTGTGTTTTCAGTTTTTTCTGCAGTTTGTTTCACTAGTATAAATATTAAGTTGTTTTTTGCAATATATCCTATGATTATTTTGTTTGTAGCTCTTAACTGCTACAGACTATTGACAGTTATCGGCATCAAATTTATTTAATTGTAAAGGCTAGCGTGGAATGCTCATGTCTCTTTGATTTAAACGTTTATTTTGTTCATCAGAATCTATTATGCTTAAAAAATTTATTTAGCCAAATATGTCGAAATCCATTTTGTTTACACCCGAAATAAGACAGATTTGTTTTAATTAGAAGCACAGCGATCCCTAAGACAGATGCTGAAACAAGCTCCTCCCCCAACATGGTATGACAGAGGG